>NC_045451.1:7323965-7430509 GCF_002776525.5 Piliocolobus tephrosceles
AGGCCCCAGTGTGTGATGTTCCCCTTCCCGAGTCCAAGTGAACTCATTGTTCAGTTCCCACCTATGAGTGAGAACATGCGGTGTTTGGTTTTCTCTTCTTGTGATAGTTTGCTAAGAATGATGGTTTCCAGCTGCATCCATGTCCCTACAAAGGACGCAAACTCATCCTTTTTTAATGGCTGCATAGTATTCCATGGTGTATATGTGCCACATTTTCTTAATCCAGTCTGTCACTGATGGACATTTGGGTTGATTCCAAGTCTTTGCTATTGTGAATAGTGCCGCAATAAACATACGTGTGCATGTGTCTTTGTAGTAGAATAATTTATAATCCTTTGGGTATATACCCAGTAGTGGGATGGCTGGGTCATATGGTACCTCTAGTTCTAGATCCTTGAGGAATTGCCATACTGTTTTCCATAATGGTTGAACTAGTTTACAATCCCACCAACAGTGTAAAAGTGTTCCTATTTCTCCACATCCTCTCCAACACCTGTTGTTTCCTGATTTTTTAATGATTGCCATTCTAACTGGTGTGAGATGGTATCTCATTGTGGTTTTGATTTGCATTTCTCTGATGGCCAGTGATGATGAGCATTTTTTCATGTGTCTGTTGGCTGTATGAATGTCTTCTTTTGAGAAATGTCTGTTCATATCCTTTGCCCACTTTTTGATGGGGTTGTTTGTTTTTTTCTTGTATATTTGTTTGAGTTCTTTGTAGATTCTGGAAATGAGCCCTTTGTCAGATGAGTAGATTGCAAAAATTGTCTCCCATTCTGTAGATTGCTTGTCTTTCTTTCCTTTGCCTTTTTTGTGTTAGTTGATCTTTTGCTTCGTTAGTTTTCTCCACTATTTTTTATCTACAATTTCAGATTCGTGAAAGTTATACTTTTTCTTTTAGTGGTTACTCGTGAAATATTGCCATACATATTTGACATTGCGTAACTTTAATGAGTATCTCATTTCCTCCCCAGACTAACATAAATCCCTGCAACACTAATTCCTATCATATTTTACAAGTATAAGTTTTTTTCTGACATTTTATATATGTCCCTTTTCATTTTATATATGTCCTTTTTCATCACAAAAAGTAGAGCAACAGTATTGTCTATTATTATGATAAGTGTGTATTTATATTTACAATTTGATGCATCATATTTTTCACCATTCTTGCACCTCATGCATTTGTTCTGGTGATACGTTCATTCATGGATTCATGGCAAAGTACGTCTTACTTAAATTCCTTTGGTGAAAATAGAAAAATGTTAAATTCTTCCAGTTTTTGTTCTTTGGGATTATCTTTATTTCATCTTCCATTTTTAAAAGAAAATTTCTCTGGATGAGCAACTGTAAGTCAACAGTTGTTTATCTCTAAGACCTGGATAATACTATTATTCTGTTTTTTGGATCTTACTGTTGCCACCAAGAAGTGTGCTAGAAACCGTTTTTTAGGTGATGTTTTTCTCTTGCTAATTTTAAGCCTTCTTTATATCTTTTGCTATTCCAGAATTTTAATATAAGGTTTTTGTGTATGACTTTTTAAAAGTCTATTCTACTTGAAATCCATTATACTTCCTCATCAATAGTCTCTTGTTTTTCATTGGTTCTAAAAAATTTTTAGTCATTATCTCTTCAAACAGTGCCTCTCTTCCAATCTATATTTTCGATTAGAACTCTACTTCACTTTATGTTAAGCCTCTGAATTCTAACCATTTCATCCATAACCTTACTTTAATACTTTACTCATTCTTAAATATTCTGACAGTTTCTTCAAATCAAATTGTCAGTCTCCTAATTTATTATCTAATCATTATTTTCATTTTTTAAATTAGTAGATTTTTTGTGTTCAAATAAACCTGATACTTTTCAAAATCTCTTTCCTCTTTGTGATTTTCAATATTTTAATTTTTTATTAATATTTTTAATTTTTTAAAATTGGTCTTTTTAAATTTTGTTTTTCTGAGATATAATATTTTACATTTGTATAGGGTACATGTGAGTATTTTTTACATGCATTGAATGTATATAAAATAAGTTTTTAAGCTCTCACCTGTGAGTGAGAACATGAAGTATTTGCATTTCAGTGACTGGGTTATTTCACTTAACATAATGACCTCCAGTTCTATCTATGTTGCTCCCAGTGGCATAATGATATTTTTATGGCCAAATAGTATTCCATTGTGTATGTACACCACATTGTCTTTATTCATTTGTTTGTCGATGAACTCTTAGATTGATTTCACATCTTTGTTCTCATGAATAGTGCTGAAATAAACATGCAAGTAGAGGTGCCACTTTGATATACTGACTTCTTTTCCTTTGGATAAATACCTAGTAGTGGGATTGTTAGATTATATGGCAGATCTATTTTTAGTTTTTTGTTGTTGTTGTTTTTGTTTTTGTTTTGTTTTGTTTTGTTTGAGACAGAGTCTCGCTCTTTCCCAGGCTGGAGTGCAGTGGTGCGATTCTGACTCACTGCAAGCTCCGCCTCCGGGGTTCACGCCATTCTGCCTCCTCAGCCTCCCGAGTAGCTGGGACTACAGGTTCCCGCCACCTCACCCGGCTAGTTTTTTTGTGTGTGTATGTATTTTTTAGTAGAGACGGGGTTTCACCGTGTTAGGCAGGATGGTCTCGATCTCCTGACCTCGTGATCCGCCCGTCTCAGCCTCCCAAAGTGCTGGGATCACAGGCTTAAGCCACCATGCCCGGCCTATTTTTAGTTTTTTAAGAAGTCTTCATACTGCTTTCCATAGTGATTGTACTTATTTACATTCCCACCCACAGGGCATGTGAGTTCCCTTTTCTCCACATCCTCAACAGCATCTATTATTTTGTCTCTTTGTTAATAGCCAAACTTACTGGGGTAAAATAATATTTCTTTGTGGTTTTGATTTGCATTTCTCTGATGATTAGTGATGTTGAACATTTTCTCATATACCTGTTGGCCATTTTTCTGTCTTCTTTAAGAAATGTCTGTTTAGGTCCATTCCCCACTTTACTTTTTAATAGGATTATTTATTGATTGATTGATGAGTGTAGTTACTTGTGTGTTCTGGATATTAGTCCCTTGTCATATGAATAGTTTGCAAATATTTTCTGACATTCAACAGGTTGTCTTTTCACTTTGTTGATTGTTTCCTTTGTTATAGATTTTTTTCTTTCGTGTTTCATGATTATAAATTAGAAATTTATATTTACTCTCTTGTAATTTGTAGAAATCTTGTAGGAAGAAATACAGGAGGCTTCTATTTAGCATGGAATTATGATTGCCCATACCCTAAGCAAGAAGACGTCACCCCACTTGGGTACACTCATACTTCATAATGAGTAGAAACCTCTGTTTCATTCATCATCAAATCTACAAATGCTCTTTCACCATCAAGCATCCTTTCCCTCCTGTTACAATAGGAGACTTTTTTTCTCAAGATCATGTCCTTCCAGTCCAAACTGGTTTCAAACACAATACTTCAAGTGCTCTAGGAATTTATAGATTGTCACTTTATATATATTCTGTAACAGCAAAGTTTTTCTATCTTTGAACATTTCTATCTGCCACAACCTATTAGATCATAATCTTTTTATAGTCTCTCCTAGTTTTTAAAAATCTATCTCAATAATAAAATTGCTTGGAGACCACATTGCTCCAGTCATGTCTGGTTTCTGTCATTGCTGACCAAAATGTTTCATGCCAAAGTTATTAACAATAAGCCCATTTTCAAATGCAACACAAACATATTTTTTTTCTGTGAAACAAGTGTTATACTTACTTAGGCCCTCAACAATAATTCACAAGCCTACCACTCTCTGTTTCACAAAACTCTCATTTTATTTGTTTGTTTGATTACTTTGGAGACCACAGTTTCCTGGATATTGTTTCAATGCTTGGAACTTTCTCTACTTTACTTTTCTCACAGACTATAAATGATAACAATTCTAAGGGCTTCATTACAGACATCTTTTTCTTCTGACTTTGTCTTATGTGATCACATCCATTCTTACATTTAAAACATGTTGTCCATGTTCTAGAAAGTTATCCAGGGCCGGGCGCGGTGGCTCAAGCCTGTAATCCCAGCACTTTGGGAGGCCGAGACGGGCGGATCATGAGGTCAGGAGATCGAGACCATCCTGGCTAACACGGTGAAACCCCGTCTCTACTAAAAATGCAAAAAACTAGCCGGGCGAGGTGGCGGGCGCCTGTAGTCCCAGCTACTCCGGAGGCTGAGGCAGGAGAATGGCGTAAAACCCGGGAGGCGGAGCTTGCAGTGAGCTGAGATCCGGCCACTGCACTCCAGCCCAGGAGACACAGCAAGACCCCCTCTGAAAAAAAAAAAAAAAAAAAAGAAAGTTATCCAGGACCGATTTCTTCTCTAAGATTCAGACTAGCATCTTCTACTGTCTTTTCAAAAGTTACCTTGTATATTTGATGAGCATTGCCAATATAGTACTTAAAGCATTGCTTTAAGTACATCTCTTTATAGTTTTCTCCCCCAGTGTGCTCCAACTCAATAAAAGGCACTATGTCTTCTTTTTAATTTTTTTTTTCAAATCATTAAATAAGCAAAAACCTAGGGGTGATTCTTAATTTTATTTATCTAAATATTATATTCAAATCTACTGCTAAATCTAGTAGTTTTCTTTATACATATTTATAACAATTTCCACTTTGTTTCATCTCTACTACTACTGTTGGGTGTCAAGATACCTACATGAATCACATAGTTCATCATTAGGATAAACTCTGGCTTTGCTTTAGTTCTTGTTACATTGCAACCATAGTCTATATTGCAGGACTTTAAAAATGTAAACTCAATTATGTTACTTCATGCTTTAAAACCCTTCAAGGATTTCCAATTCCCGTTAGATTTAAGTGAGAATTTTCAGCATAGCTGAGGCCCTGGATGATCTTATGTTTTAGATATCCAAGTTCATTTCATGCTATTATTGCTATTCATCTCTTACATTTATCACGTCCTCAGAGAGGTCTTCTTCTATATTGTCTAAAGTAGCCTGCCTTCCCTTATTTGCGTTAGTATAACTTAACCTCAACACTATTGTCAGCTTGGACTGGATAATTCTTTCATGTCGGGGAGTTTGCTGTGCATTTTAAGATGTTTAATTGCATCCCTGGGCCCTATCCACTAGATATAAGCAGCATACACCCATCTCCCATCCCCCCTGTGACAGCCAAACTCTCCAGACGTTCTCAATATCTCTGGGAAGCTAAATCACTTTTGCTTTAAAAGCACTGATCTAGATTTTAGCAGCATGTGGATTTTCTTCATCAACCTTGACATATGTATTTGGTAGTTTACTTTTTAAAAAGATAAATGAATAAAAGGAAATACCATTATTCCCTGAGAATTAAACTGGAAAATTAAAAATATTACCAAGCGGATATGTGCAAAGCTGACCAAAAGAGACACATTCTACTCCCAGTAAGCAAAAATGATGGTAGCGTTATTAATTAACGTATTTATAAAGAAAGCTGTACCAATATGATTAAGAGGTGGTTAGCTAAGAAAATGTTAGTGCTGAAACTTTTTTTTCAGAATTGAAGGTGCTCTTTTCAAAAAACTTAATGTAAAATTAAAACAATTATTTTCTACTTACAGCAATAATTATATTTAAAACTAATAAAGATTTATTTCACTTATCACTTCTAAATTTAAAATGCGACTGAACAATGAAGATCCACTTCACTTGATAGTACTACACACTAATGTGTTAAATACTTTCAGTGTACCCAAATAAATATAATTATCCACAAAAAAGTATATATGTCCAACCCTTCAACCCCAAATAAAGCATATATGGATAATTTTTAAGATTACTGAATAATTAGAACTAGTATTATTAAGAAGCCTGAAAGCATATTGCATCCTGGCATCCTGGAACTTGGCAGAGTAAACAAACAGACAAAAAAAAAGTCTACGGTATATGAAAAAACATCACCTGAACATATCTATATAGAGTGGATAACACTAACATATCAACTTTTTAGTATACCTTTGATTAATATTTCAACTCTGCTTAATTTAGTCTTCCCTTCTTTTTGCAACTAATTAACTCAATCACCTTCTACATGAACGACATCTGCAGGAAGTTGTCAAGTGTCAAAAGCCAAGGTTAACACACAAAGAATGTTTTCCTTGCCACATATAAGGAGACCTTAGTTTGATTTTTCTGTTGCAGATGAAATACTGCTCATTTATGTGTTTTAGTAGAAATGTTGTCTATTGTGTGAATAGGAAGGACTGTGGATAATTTCCTGTATTTGCTGCAATTAATAGAAACACATATTCAAAGTCTCAAATAGCCACATTTATGTATCAACCATAAGATTTTCTGCTACATGTAGAGTATTATTTTAGCTAAATATTTCTTATCATTTTATTTTTCTTTCTTTTTTTTAAATGTGTGAGTTAGAAATTAAAATTTTATAGAGAAAATTTTTATGAATCACATTTGGACTTTGATTATTCCTGAGGAATAATCAAATTCCAATTTGATTATATGTCCAACGCCTCATCCTTAAAATAAATAACATGGTAAGTTGTAAATTTGCTTTAGATTTAATGTAAAACCTCATTGTTGTAGTAAGTTTGTGACACTAATTTACCTTGAAATATGGGAAGGTAAGGGTTGGCAGTTGGTCTGTAAAATACTAGTTCAGCTATGCCTGTGCTCTTTTATAAACTGTCAATTTGAAAGAATCAACCCTTCAAGATGAATCCTGAGTGGCCACTCAGAGCGCAGTGGTCATTATAGAGCCAAGTGACCATTTGCTGACTAGGTGGTCACACATGTTCTCTAAGGTCCCTGAATACCCGTACCTTTTAATCTTTGGAACGTCCATGGCTCTCCTGAACCAACCAATCATAGCTCACCTGCCTCAGCCCATCAGAGATCAGCTGTATTAACCAATCAGAACTTATCTGTGTCAACCAATCAGAACTAAGCAAGTTTCCATTCCTCATTTGCATAAACAGACCTGATTGGGAACCTGGAAGGAAATGTTTGCTGTAACATCTGTCTTCATTTTTGTTCTCTGGAAAGCATCTTTGTTTTACACCAGAGCCTGCATCTCCCTGGTTTGCAAACTGCTCGCTGGAATAATGTCTTTCCTGCACACTGGAGTAAAGGCTTTCCTCCAAATTCCGTTTAAGAGGACTTGTGTTCACAGACCCTAACCAGACCTCCTGGAAACCTGCAGTTGGAATTTACTGGCTGGAATATAACTGTGAAGAGTTTATGTGCTGGTCTGTACTCATTTAAAAATGCTTTAGGAAAGTCATTCCTGTTCAATCTAGATTGATTATTATAAATAAATTTGAAATTTCTGTATTTACGAGGTACAATTGTCAGAAGAAAGGACATATTATATGGAATTTATAGCAATATGGCTGTCAAGTTACAAGAAAAGGACCCCAAAACTAAGTGACTTCCTTGTGTCCATCTCTGCATTATGTGATTTATCTCCTCACTCAGAAAAAGGGGCTTCAGAAAGCTACATCGAATGAACTCAGCGTGTATTGCTTCACTGTCTTAACCTTCATGAGTAAATTTTGTTATCTAATAAGACTTTAGTTTTATGTAAGTCTGACAACGAAGCCTTTTGTGGTAGTACAAAAAATATATTTTTATGTTAATCTAAAAGCATCACCTAAGAAAGAATACAGACACACACACACAACACACACAAACATACACACATGTTAAATACATAAGTGTGTCTATCCCCATAGAATTTGATCTCTGTTGGCAAGGAGTTTTCATTTTTTAATCTGCTATAATTTGATGACATGAATAATCAATAATATGGCCTTTTATTTTTCATCAATACTCTTTTTAGAAATTGAGAAAAGTAATTATCTTGTTATTTTTCATTTTTATTTATTCCTTTTTAGTATGTCCTCGTGTTCCTGGTTGTTTCTAGCTTTGAGTCTGCTGTTAAGTACATGGTTTCATAGTAACAATTTCTAGCCTGTATTTAGCCTAGTACTAGGCTTACACTTTCCTGTTATGTGATATTAAATGGTTGGTTAGCATCACAGATGCAACAATCATAGCATATCCACAGAAAATATGAAAAGGCTGTTTTGCAAAGGAAAATAACAGTGACATTTTCCAGCTGTGCTAGTACTTTCTGGTATGTTATTGTTTTATTTTACTTTTTAATATTCCCAAATTAGATATTGTCATTTGAACAAACAGCAGTTAATATTTGGTAATAATAAAGAAAACAGAGTTTTTCAAAGTATCTGGAAAGAAAATGTAAGTGGTTCTTTTGATGTATTTCAATATTTCTTTATATTTAAGGGTATATATTAGATTTAAAAATTATTTTCTTCTCTATCTTTTTTAGTTCTTTTTGATAAAATAATAAATCAGGTTTCAGTCCAAGTATGTACAATTTACTATAAAATACTAAAATAAAATTTATTTTTGAGAGAAAATGAAAATACATGTGATTAAATTAGATATACAGTACAATAATAACATGTAAATGTTTACTGATGATTATTATGTGAACAGGGAAATACTTTTATACATATTACCAAAATTTGACTCCCCATGTAAGAAAAAGTAGCTGAGCCAGTAAAATGTAGGCTTTAACATTATGACTTGGTCTTAGGCAGGAATAAGCCTATGATAGAAAGATTCTTTTGGTGTAACAACTTCAGGAGCAAGGGAACTGTCAAGAAGTATTGGTTTTTTGGAGGACAGGAGTGTGGTGGTAGTCCTAGGAGTGGCAGAGAGCTGGGTTTGTTTTTAGAGAAGGCCTATGTATTACACACACTGGGTTCAATATAATTAAACTTGTATTGTTCTGATGATGTTTGAGTTGGAATCAGCTTTATTCCACTTCCCTTTAACCCCTTGCTTTTTTTTCTCAACCATCACAGAAAATGCATGCACAGCACAGCCAAGTAATAGCAGAAGATAAGTCATGAACACCACAATCCGTCACTCTCTACATTCGGTCTCAAAGAGCACCAGGATCATATGAGTATCCTATTTTGTAGACAGGAGTAAAACTCCAGAGAAGTGAATAACCCATTTCCACATGCTTCTGTTTTATCCGTGCTCTCTCAATAAAAATACGTCTTTTCCAGTTTGTTTGAAATATAGAGGTAAACTTGAAAAGAGTCAGGTAAACTAGCTTCAGGTATCTCAAGTTTATTCAGAAGCCATCATACTACAATATGACTACATTTGTATGAATGCTTTTAATCATTAATTACAGAGAGTCTGGTGGACTTAAGGTTGTAAGATAATAGTAGAACTTGTGCAATTGATTATCTGAGGTCAAGAGTTATCCCATATCATATAATTCCTAATATCTAGTTTTATACCAAAAATAAATTTTTGACATAACCTCTGGAAAGCATACTTTTTCTGTGAAAAAATGTAGAAGAATAGCTTAATATTGGGCACTATAGTTTAGAAACATCTTGAGATGACAAGAACTTAAGATATACTAATTAGACAAAAAATTAATATACAAGACAACTAAGTCAAGATTATTTCATGACTTCTAACGATCACCATGTTAGTAATATGTTAATTTTTAAATATTCATGTCTTATTTTTCTACACCCAGTAGTTTAGTGTCTTTATTTACGTGCTGTGTGATGAGTTATGGTACTTATTTATTCATTTTCTTCCTCCCCTTTATATGTGGTATTCATTTTTTCCATTTTGTTATTTTTTATTTCAGAAGATTTGATTATTGTTATCTTTATTAACCTAGAGAGTTTTATAAAGATTGTTATTGCTAGCTTTAACAGAGGATAAAAGGGGAAAAGGACTCATTACACATTCAAAAACATTTTACCGAAGGCTGAGAAAGAGAAGGAAAGAAAGTAACACGTATATAGTAAATTTTTATGTTAGAGATGGAAAAGAAATGAAACTAGATTCATGTACATTCAGAGAAAAAAAAAGAAAACCCAGTCTCCTGTAGTTCACTCTCAAGGATACCATAGAGACTCAATACCAAATAAAAATCTAGTTAATTGGGTCTTCCAGAAATGAAATAGAAGAGAACAGAGAAAGAGCATCAATAATTGTGGGGATCATTCGTGAATGTGAAATATACAACACCATTTTCATAATCTCTTTTTTTATTTGCAATTTAAGCTTTTAAATATTGCAAGGTAGTTATTTCATAGTCTATCTCTAATAAAGCCCATTTGTATTGTCCTTGATATGTTCTGTAATTAAAATATATTGTTTGCTCTTTCTATTTACTCTCACACATTGTAAGCTTGTTTCATATTTGATTTATAATAAATTAGAAATTTGTATTGATTTTCTCCTAATTTGTGAAAATCTTGGATAAATAAGTAGAAGATACTTCTATACAGCAAGGATTTGTGACTTCTGGTACCCCAAGCTAGTGGGCAGGACCAACTTAGGTTTATGCATATTCCCCTGAGCTATGTTAACTTCTATGTACTCAGTTTTAATATAATTTTAAAAAGTCTGGATTCCCCATGCATCTAATGGAATACATATTAATTTTCCATAATAAAGAATACTAGGGTTTGGAAATCAAGACCCATGGAACCCAAGGAACCAAGGTGTGGGGTGTGGAAGCTCACTCAGCATCACTTCCACGCCCTGTGCTTCCTGTCTGCTTAACTCTGAACTCTACAGGGTTAAGAATTGTGGTTCCCCATGAGGGTACTCCCTTATCAGTGCACAGGCAAGTGGTCTACTAAAGGACAGCTCTGGCTGCCTCCTGGACACTCGGGCTTCGAGGGCATGAGGGATGCATGTGGAACCCTAAGTAGCTGGTTCACTTAGTCAGTTCAGGTTTCTCCCTAACCAATTTTAACTCAATTAACAGATGCAGAAAGCCCAAGTTTGGGTCACTCTACCTGGGAAATCACCAAGAGCTAATAGCAAGGGCGAGAGGAGTTAAAAATATGTAATGGAGGAGGGAGATGTTGAATATGGTTTGTGACACTGAGGGAAACTGAATTTTGTCCCAATAGTCTCTCTCTCTCCTTTATTTTACGCAATGAAGAGACCCCACAGGAACTATGAAGAAAGACCCGCGGGAACTGTGAAGGGTGTGTTCTTTGCAAGTGGGTGGGGCATCAGGTCTGTGGGGGAGGGGTCGATGAGAGCAGCTGTAGAGATCCAGCACTCATATCTCTTCAGAACAATCTACAGCGAGCAGTGTGGGTGCCCACTTTCTGCTTTGGGATTCAGCACAGCCTTTATGCCAAGGCCATGACAGAGTGCGGCAAAGACGCTGGAGCTGGGCTGGGCTGCCTGTGGGAGTCACTCTTACAGCAATCTTTGCTTTGGGATTTCTTGTTGGCCTGCCTGGGCCCACGCTTTGTCAAAGCTGCCCTGATCCTGAGTCTTTGTGTTCTGCTCTCTCCTTCCTTTCCTTCCCCCCGCCCCCCCCACCCCCATCACAAGAGTACCTTGGCATGGGGACTTTCCCTGCCTGTGGCCACTCCCATTTTTCTTCACCCTGTGGAGGCTTCTTACATCTAATTCCAATTCAGGCTGAGCTTCTGCTTTGTGGAAGATCTGAACTGACCCAGTTAGGAACAAAGATCAAGAGGCAGGAAATTTTAGGACATTAATAGGAGATAATTGAATAAAAAATCATGAGTCATTCCAGAAAGGAAAGAAGGTAAATGTCATGATTTGGCTGTGTCTCCACCCAAATCTCACCCTGAATTGTAATAATTCCTACATGTAAAGGGTCAGGTGGAGATAATTGAATCGTGGGGTGATTTTTCCCCATACTGTTCTCATGGTACTGAATAAGTCTAGTGAGATTTGATGGTTTTATAAATGGGAGTTCCCCTGCACAAGTTTTCTTGCTATCACCATGTAAGATGTGACTTTGCTCCTCATTTGCCTTCCACTATAATTGTGAGGCTTTCCCAGCCACGTGGAACTGTGAGTCCATTAAACTTCTTTCCTTTATAAATTACCCAGTCTTGGGTATGTCTTTATGAGCAGTGTGAGAACAAACTAATACAGTAAAGAAAGGAGAATATTAATGAATAAAAAATATTTCAGGAGACAAATCAATAGACTGGAAGTTGAAGTAAGGTCAATGTATTTTATATAGTAGACATGGAAAATGTAAGTGTACAGATAATTTTATAAATGAGAATTTTAATTTCAATTTAATAATCTGTGTGGTCCAGAAGCCACACAAGTAACAAAATACCCAGTGCCCTTAAACCTTTTACTACTTTGTAGTGGTAAGTAATACTTTTATTTTGGTTAAAAAAAAAAGGATGCTGATCATATGTACACTTTTATCAAACTGCGTAGAGTCTAGAGCTAGAGACCAATGTAGAAGCATATAATTTAAAAATGCAGCACACTAGAATCCCAAATGTACTTAGAGTTTAGCAGGAACCCTTCCCAAAGGGTTTGATGTGGGCCTTAAAAAGTAATTATAAGTTCACTCACTAAATATGAGGTATAGGTGAGATTCCTGGAGATAATGGGTCGATGATATTTTGAGCTTGCAAATGGATTCTGGGGGTAAA
Source organism: Piliocolobus tephrosceles (assembly GCF_002776525.5). Lineage (NCBI taxonomy): Eukaryota > Metazoa > Chordata > Mammalia > Primates > Cercopithecidae > Piliocolobus > Piliocolobus tephrosceles. The sequence continues at coordinate 7,336,502 of NC_045451.1, forward strand.
CCATTTTCGGAGTTACTATTTTAGTTTTGTGACAAGGCCACAAACACATTTGAGTAAAAAAATAAAAAGTAATATACTTTATGAACACAAAAACTTGACGAGATTTCTGTGTTCTACTCTTAGTTTTATGACTCTTTTATATACATGGTATCTCTTAAGCACACTTCTTTTTCAACAGTTGTTGTTTGTTCTTGCTGAAGGGCATTGATGAAAAGTGCTATTTATGTATAAAGGAAAGAGCCAGCATCCTATGAAATATATTTTTCATGATCTACAAAAGGTATACCAGAGAAAGTAGTTTAACCATTTAAAAACAGAGTAGTTCTTTCTGTCATTGAGTTCCAGGAGAAACCACTATACTAGGGAAGTTCTGTGCAGAACATGGAGAAATAATATAACTGTAGTGTTGTTAATCTCTCCTCAAATTCCCTGTTCTGCAAATGTTCATCTACTCAAATAATCTAGGTAAAGTTAGGGCTCATTGTATTTTTTTCCATTATAATGCCTCAATGCATTTCCAAAGATTTTTTTAAATTATAAATTTGAATTCCAGCTGTAATAAAACATTCATCTCTACTAACTGAAAATATTGCAAATTATCTTGCTCTTACACTCTTCTTTTGAGGAACATAATGGAGTTTGCACTTGCTTATGCCATGTTCTCCAGTTCTGTTACAGAATCACTTGAAACGAAAGTAAAGCAAACTACATGAAAAAGTAACTATTAGTATTCTTTTTTTAAAACTTTAAGTTCCGGGGTACATGTGCAGAATGTGCAGGTTTGTTACATAGGTAAACATGGGCCATGGAAGTTTGTTGCACCTATCAACCCATCACCTAGGTATTAAGCCCAGCATGCATTAGCTATGTTTCCTAATGTTCTTCCTCCCCCACTCCACCCCCGACAGGCCCCAGTGTATGTTGTTCCTGTCCCTGTGTCCATGTGTTCTCATTGAGTAACTATTATTTTTAACATGAAGAGCAAATTGATGCAAAATATAAGATTTCACTGAACCAAAATGTGATAACATTTTAACTGATGTTTTGATTTAAATTTCTATTTTTATTCTATCTTTGCACATTTATGTTTATCCAATTTCTAGTTTAGTTATAATTTATATTTTACCTACTACTAATAGGCCTGCAATATATATGAATATATGCATGTAAATTTGTATGCAAGTTTGGGTGTTAAAATAAAGAGCAAATTAACATCTATACAAAAATAATAAATGACCAGAGTTATTTCTAAATATGATTAATTTATTTGCTTCCTTGATGCCAACATTAAAAAGGAATTAACTTATCCTGCATAGCTTTTATTGAAAGGCCTTCCATGTTCTGAAAAGGAGCAAAATTTACTTTTGGCAATGAACTCTGGAAAGGATTCATCACACACATCCTTACAAAAAGGATACTATGATACAACCCATTAAAAATCCTGGTAAATGAAACAAAAGCCAGGATTCTTTACTATTGGCAACCTGATTAAAAACTGTATGTTGAAATTCAAAAAACCTGGAACAATCGATTCAATATTGAAGAAGATGAACGAGGTTAGAGGACTTGAACTACCTAATTTTAAGACTTGGTATAAAGGTTACAGTGATCACACAAGACGGTATTGTCAAAATGATAGCACATAGATTGATGGAACAGAACATGCAGCCCGTAAATACACCTTCACAAATGTAATCAACTGATTTTTGACAAAGGCATATAGGCAAGGCAACGGATAGAGGGTAGTCCTTTTGAAAAATGATGCTGGAACAACTGGATACTCGTATGCAAAACAATTCACCTGGACGCAGAACTCACACATTATACAAAAAAGGTAAGTCAAAAATAGATTTAAACATGACAAAGTAGATCTAAGTGTTGTATGCATTTAGAAATGACAAAAATTCTAGAAGAAAACAGAAGAAAATCTATGTGAACTTGGCGTACACTGTGTTTCTCATTTCTTCTCCAAGTATCGTTGCAGCACACCCTCATCATTCCGAGCTCTCTGGACACATCTGTTTTTAAAAATTCTGAAATATTCCCACTAAATAGTCAGCCAACATGAAACAAATACGAGCAAATGAAGAGAAAATGATACCACTAAATGGAGCATCCACCAAACCCAAATTCCAGGTTTTTGTATTTCTATGAATGTTTTGCTTTTGTGTATGTTCTAATAATAACTGAGCTATATCATTTTCTCAATTCTCACTTTAAATTGAAGTATAGGAGCTTTGCTTCATGTCTTGAGATACTGGATTTTTACCCTGAACACATCAAAAGCCAATTTGAGTGTGTCCTCCCTAATAGATAACCCCTTTTTCTGCCTAAGTAACTGAATGCTATGAGCTGAATTGTGTCCTTCTGTTCTCCTATCCCCATCCAAAATTCAAGTGTTGAAGCCCTAATTCACAATGTGATGGTATTTGGAGATGGGGCCTTTGGGACTTAATTAGGGATAGATGGGTTTATCTGGGTGAGGGCTTCCAAATAGGATTTATGTCTTGGTAAGAAGAGGCTCTTTCTGCTTGCATGTATTGCTGCAAGGAGGCTATTTGAAAGCCAGGAAGAAAACCTTCACTACAGACAAAATCTGCTAGCACCTTGATCTTGAACTTCTCAGCCTTCAAAGATACAAGAAATAAATTCACTTTTGTTTAATCCACCCAGCCTATGGCATTTTGCCATGACAACTTGAGCTGACAAAGACACTAAGGAGCTATGTCTTTATTCTACAGTTTTCATACTTTAACCAGAATATGTTTAAATGTTGAGTACTTAACTACTCTGTTTCTTTTTTGATGTATGGCATTCCTATTAAATCTACATAGACTTATTCATTATTTCTATTCTAGACACTTTTATTTGCTTTATATGTAAATCTTTTTCTTCTTAATTTTTTTATCTGTTACATAAAAAAACAGGACCTGTGCCTTGATCCACTTTTCTTTGTCTTCCATATCTGTTATATTTTCCACAATATCATTAAATGTTTTGTCTTTTCTCTGCCTTCATTGAGATTATATTGAAAGTTTTCTCTATTTCAGTAATTAAAACTTAGCTATGCCTATTTGGCAGTAATCATTTCTATTAATTTTTATTTGTAAAGTGTTTTTTGGACTTCTATTAATTTCATTAGCTCTGAAACTATCTTTTTTATTATGTTTATTACAATACAACTATAAGAGATAGTATTTACTTAATTGTTGATATTATTTAATTATTTTCAAAACATTAAACACTCGAACATTTAATTTATTTTAGGTTCATATTCATCCTGAATGGATCCTTCATCTGTATTTTCCTATCTCCCTTATCTTTTTCACTTGTCTTTTTGTTTTCTTCTTTTTCTTCTCCTTTATTTCTTTCTTATTTTTACTTTTTAATTTGCCATGTTTACCATGACATATTTGTATACATTTTATATTTTTCCTATATCTTTCTACATTTTTATTAATGAAGTGAATAATCTGTCAGACTCCTCTGTTCATTCATATATATGGTCAAATAATATTTATTGACTCTCCTGAAGACTTATCTAAAACATATTTCTATCTTTCCTTCTGAACTACAATTTGGTAATCTATTTTTCTGTGTCTTCAAAGTATGCAATATCAGTGAGAGAGATAACTCAGTTGGACACAGTTATAATCTTGTTTATTTCTTTTGAAATTATATGTAAAAACAAAAATTAATACTTCTGCTATTGGAATAAGTCTACACAATTTAAAAGAAATTGCATTTCATTCAATAATTTAATGTCAATTCCTGATGCTTATGCTTTCATTAGGGATAATGAAAATAAATTTATTAATATTTAATTCATATCATCCTAGTAGAGAGGTTTAAATCCTTTAGGCAAGGTAGGGCATAAGGTAAAACTATATTTCTGTCTGAAAATCCAAATTTAGAAACACTAATGAGCATTCTTGGGATATTAGCTCATCAACAGTGTTTCCAGGGAGTCAAAGAGAGACAAAAAGATGTTGCCTTGTCTCTCCTTGAAGGATATATATGGATTTTCTTTTTTTTTTGCCAAAAGCTTTAATGGCTTTTTGCACATACTTTTGTCCCTTTATTTTATATATTCAGTGTTGAGTTTTATCATGATTTATTGTTTGTTGTCTTGTTTTTCTTGCTATCAGGTATTAGAAATAGAATATTCTATTAATAGGTTTTAATCAGTATTTCCTGAGAGAAATGCTACTGGTGATTTTTGTTTTTTAATCCGGGGATAAGGAAATAATCCTCTTAGTTGTCAAACATAAAACGAACAGATTGAAAAAGGAAGCTCACCTACGATTTCTCAAGATATTAAATATAGTTTAGGGTTGAAGGAAAACATTTGTCATCTAATAATTCATTGTTCATTAAAATAATATACAGAATAAAGTTCTGAGAAATCATTGCATACATTAGGATTAGAAATATTTACCTACCCCAAATCATTGTCATATTTTCTTTTCTCCCCCAAGTTTTATTGTTTCACCTTTTACATTTATATCAAAGTCTATTGATTGTCCTAGACATTTAAAATTTAAGTTTCTGTATACCATATGAAAAGATAACAATTTTTTTTTGCACGTGGATATTCACTTAACCTATTACCCCATATTGTTTATTAAGAATACCATCTTTTCTCCACCGGACTATTATGCAATTTTGGCAAAAATCAGATATCTATTTCTGGACTCCCTATTGGGTTCCTTTGGTCTTCCTGGCTGTCTTTAAACTGTTATCTTATATTCATGTGTTGCGGGAAGTCAGGGACCCTGAATGTAGGGACCAGCTGAAACCATGGCAGAACATAAATTGTGAAGATTTCATGGACATTTATCACTTCCCCAATCAATACTCTTATGATTTCCTATGCCTATCTTACTTTACTTTAATCTCTTAATCCCACCATCCTCGTAAACTGAGGATGAATGTTGCCTCAGAACCCATGATGATTGCATTAACTGCACAAATTGTTAGTAGAGCATGTGTATTTGAACAATATGAAATCTGGCACTTTGTAGCCCTTAAAGCATGTCATCTCTGTGACCCACACCCTATTCGTGCACTCCCTCCCCTTTGAAAATTGCTAATAAAAACTTGCTGGTTTTATGGCTCAGAAGCATCATAGAACCTGCTGACCTGTGATGTCTCCCCCAGACACCCAGCTTTAAAAGTTCTCTCTTTTGTACTCTTTCCATTTATTTCTCAGACCAGCCAACGCTTAGGGAAAGAGAAAAAGAACCCAAGTGAAATATTGGGGGTAGGGTATCCCCGAGATTCATGAATACCATAGCTTTATCATGAGTGTTAAAATATTGTAAGTTTTCTGGATTTTATTTCAAGATTACCTTTTATTTTCATTTCATACATCCTGTTAGTATTAGAATGAGATTGTTAACTTCCAAAAACCATCATGAGATTTTGGTTAGAACTACATCAAGTCTGTAAATCAAACTGGAAAACCTTTTGCTTAAACTACATAGCTGTAAGAATGAAAAAATGGTAAAGCAACACATGGGTGCCCTGTAAAATCATCATGGAATAAAATCAGTCAGATATGAAAGAGTATATTCTCTTCACTTCAGTAAAGCTCAGTAATAAACAAAAGTTCATCTTCTGTTTTAGATGTCAGGAGAGTGATTATTTTGGAAGGAGATAAGGATGTTAAATGGATGAGTTTATTTAATTTAGTGGCACACCTATGTTTAGGAATTTTCTGTATGCATACTAACTTTTAAAATCTTTACATTGGCCGGACGTGGTGGCTCACACCTGTAATCCCAACACTTTGGGAGGCCAAGGTGGGCTAATCACGAGGTCAGGAATTTGAGACCATCCTGGCCAACATGGTGAAACCCCGTCTCTACTAAAAATACAAAAAATTAGCTGGACATGGTGGCGGGCAACTGTAATCCCAGTTACCGGGGAGGCTGAGGCTGGATAATCATTGAACCTGGGAGGCAGAGGTTGCAGTGAGCCGAGATCACGCCACTGCACTCTATCCCGGACAGTGAGAGACTCCTTCTCAAAACGAAAAACAAAAAAACAAACCAAAAAAAACACCACCACCAACAAAACACTTCACCTTAAAAGTATTTGTTTAAAAAAACGTATTTTCTTCTTAATGGAAAACCTCACAATTCAACGAAATGCTTCAGGTAACCAAATTGTACATGACATTAAAGAATTCAACAACAAAAAAATGGTGGCATAGATTAATTGGTGATGGATGTTGTCATGCGCGTCCGTGTGAAGGGACCACCAAACAGGCTTTGTGTGAGGAACACGGCTGTTTATTTCACCTGAGTGCAGGTGGACTGAGTCTGAAAAGAGAGTCAGTGAAGGGAGATAAGGGTGGGGCTGTTTTATAGGATTTGGGTAGGTAAAGGAAAACTACAGTCAAAGGGAGGGTGTTCTCTGGCGGGCAGGAGTGGGGGGTTACAAGGTGCTCAGTGGGGGAGCTTTTTGAGCCAGGATGAGCCAGGAAAAGGAATTTCACAAGGTATATCATCGCTTAAGGCAAGGACCGGCCATTTTCACTTCTTTTGTGGTGGAATGTCATCGATTAAGGCGAGGCGGGGCATCTGCACTTCTTTTGTGATTCTTCAGTTACTTCAGGCCATCTGGGCTTATACGTGCAAGTCACAGGGATGCGATGGCTTGGCTTGGGCTCAGAAGCCTGAGAGACGTGACTTAATAGGAAATAAAGGAAATAAAGTAATTATTGAAAAAGGTAAAATGTAAAATGAAAATAGCATAAATACTAATGTAAAGACTAAGATCGTAAGTATGGAACAATAATTAAGTACATCTATAACATTTAATAAAAAGCAGTCTTTAAAATAATTCAAAGATTAAAATACTAAGCATTCACATTTCATTTTTATTAAAAATAAAATCGATTTTATTTATAAAATTTTTAAATAATATCTGTAATTTGAAAAAATAGATTGGTCAATTAAAAAGGAGAATATAAAATTAAAACAAACAAAACGTATATTTTTAAAATAATTAGTGCCTGGGTCACGGTGTGGGGGGGAGGGGGTAAGAGGTGACACATACAGCCTCAGACAGCCTTGATGCCAAACAATTGCTACTGATTATTTTCTCCAAAGCCCCTGGGTAAAGGCTGTTCACAAACAATGGGTAAGCTCTGAGTCAAGTCAAATAAAGAGAAGCCTGTGAGTAGGATTTTCTAGGAAGCTGCCCTCAGGTCATATTATGACAATTAACTGGGAATGGGGCTTTGAAGGACTCCAACCCTGTTCTGTCCCCTTCAGGTGGCTGCAAGGCTGATGATTTCACTGTGATTGTGGAGGCTGATGGTTTTCAATGCTTCCACTAAGTTGGGAAGTCTGTGATGGAAATAGGGCAAGTAGAACTGCCAGCTAAGCTCTCTCTCTCCATAAGACTCAGTCATCTTTTATTTAATAAATGATCCCCAGATTTTTGTGAGCCTTTGGTTAATATTTTGCAATACTTTGATTAGTTTTAAAAATTCTGAAAGCATTGATCTTGGCAATATTTGCCAGTGATTTTGCTTTTATATAGAGAAGTATTTTTGCAGATAGTACCTCTCTAGTCCTGTGGACAACACAAATAGTATTTATCTTAAGACTTATTTGTTTGTGAAGATTTAATGAAAGATATTTGAATGTGAAAATTTTTTAAAATAATCATAATTTTAAATACTAATAAACACTGGATGAAATAGAAAATGCTATTGTTAACACATTGTGAGGTTTTATTGTGTAAAAATTTAGATGGATAACCTTAGGTTTTCTTTTAGTAGAGTTTTAAAATAGATTTGACAAAGAAAATCATTAAAAAGCGTGACATGTATTCTGAGGTACTGAAAATTATCTAAGGCTGTGGGACAGATATGACTAATACAATGAGAAGGAATAAAATATTAAGGAATAAAATATTAAGATACTTCTCTGTTCCTGGCAATCGTCTTGTTTTGGAGCCTCTTGGACTTCCCAGAGCTATAGAGAAAATGATTTTTGCATGTTTCAAACACACTTGAGTAATGTAGATTCCAAACCTAGAAATGAGTTCAAACTCCCAGGGGTTTGAGTTCCATTTACAGTTGGCAAAAATGTACTTTTTTTTTTTTTTTAGAAAAAGGTACTGTGAGAAAAGCAAATTCATACTACCGTAGCTGTTGAAAAATGTGATAACTGCTCTTTTGAAAGATCTTGAGCCTGCATAAACCACCTGCTATGCAGCTCAGCATCACCATGAGAAATAGGGATAAAAGAACACAGAGGATTGGAGGAAAGCTGAAAGCTTAAAACTCTCTGCAAATTGGAATCCGGATAAGAAGTAAGGAAGATGGTATCCAAGATAAGACATTTTGCTTCTGTAAGGGATAATCCCCAGCTCCAAATTACCTTATGATTTATTTAAAAGGTTGAAATTATCCTTTCTGCCCTAGGTTTATTAGTAAATTTAAGTAAGAGACAATTTCCAAGCCAAATAACAGACATACAAAAGTATATTTTAAAACCTTGAAAGGTGAAAAAATGTATTTATTCTTCTGCTTTCATCAATGACCACTTATTCCAAAGCAAGTCCAGGAGGTAATATTAAAGATACAAGAATGGCCATGTCTTAATAGCCTGGAACTCACGAGACTATCTTCAGATGGAGTAGCATTTCCTTGTTGTTTATCAGCTAAAAGTACTGACTCACACTATCCTAAGCTACATCAATTAAAGCAATGAAATAAATATATTATAATCTCTCTGCAATTACCCTTAGACAAAGCATATATTTGTACTAATCCCAGATTATTAATTCCTTGATTGACAAAGCTTTGCTTAAGAATGTAAGAATAGGCCGGGCGCGGTGGCTCAAGCCTGTAATCCCAGCACTTTGGGAGGCCGAGACGGGCGGATCATGAGGTCAGGAGTTCGAGACCATCCTGGCTAACACGGTGAAACCCCGTCTCTACTAAAAAATACAAAAAGCTAGCCGGGTGAGGTGGCAGGCACCTGTAGTCCCAGCTACTCAGGAGGCTGAGGCAGGAGAATGGCATAAACCCGGGAGGCGGAGCTTGCAGTGAGCTGAGATCCGGCCACTGCACTCCAGCCTGGGCAACAGAGCGAGACTCCGTCTCAAAAGAAAAAAAAAGAAAAAAAAAAAGAATGTAAGAGTTAGCCGGGCGTGGTGGCTCACTCCTGTAATCCCAACACCTTGGGAGGACAAAGCAAGTGGATCATGAGGTCAGGAGATGGAGACCATCCTGGACATCATGGTGAAACCCCGTCTCACCTAAAATACAAAAATTAGCTGAGTGTGGTGGCGTATGCCTGTAATCCCAGCTACTCGGGAGGCTGAGGCAGGAGAATCGCTTGAACCAGGGAGTAGGAGGTTGCAGTGAGCCGAGATTGCGACACTGCACTCCAGCCTGGCGATAAAGCGAGACTGTTTCTAAAAAAAAAAAAAAAAAAAAAAAAGTAAGAATTATAACCATTAGAATTCCTGTAATACTTTGAGATGATTCTTAAATAAATTTAAATTGTAAGAAATTTAAAAGTAATTGATGATTTGCTTCTAACTGAAAAAAACAAACCAAAACTCCCAAGTATAAAACGAGGTACAAACTTCTTGTTCTTAAAATTTCTACTCCAATATTGCCAAATTAATATTTGACATACACTTCTAGTTTTTTCTTTCTTTCTTTCTTTTTATTTTTCTTCTGTTCTCTTCAAACTGGTAGCCTCATCTATAGTCCCTACCCACAGGTGGCCTTGCAAACAGTAGTGTTCTGGCTAGACTTTCTTTGTGTTTCCCAAAGCCTCTGTTTGGGAAAGATAGGTGTTGCATAGAAACAGAGTAGCTTGGAAGGTTTGTTTGCCTGTTTTCCATCAGAATAGAGAGAGTTTCCCGGTATCTGGGGAAGAAAAGGAAATGAGCAATAGGCTTGTCTCTAGAGCGTTGTACATTCCAGTTCAACATTTTGAAAGGTCTCCAAGAGGAGAAAATGACACCATTGAGGAATGACTTTATCTAGGAAAATGAGACTGAAAGCACAGAGGATTATACAGGAAAAAAAGGTGTTTCCCCAAGCTTACTGTAAAGACAATCAGTAAGATCTGAACAAGCATCATTTCCACGCCAAGACTCATATATTAATGTTCATAGTAGCTTTGTTTGTAATAATTCTAAGCTTTAAACAATCCAAATGTCCACCATTAAATGAATGAATAAGCAAAGTGGTATGTTTGGTATAGCAGGTAGTCAGTCAGGCATGAGCAGGGCAGGAGAGGGCCCCACCCCACCGCAGCAGGAATGTCAGCTGGGCGTCAGGCAAAGGTCAGCCAGTTGTTACACTGTCTCTCTAAAATAATAACTGTTTGCAGCCGGTGTCAGGGAACGGCAATTTCCTAAGAGATTAGAAACGCCTGAAGCTGGTCATCAGCAGCTTCCTGATAAGATGTGGGTAGCTGGGTCAGTGGGCTCCAGCATGTCTATTAAGAGGCAAAATGTCAGAGTTCAACTGGTGTATGACCTCCCAGGGACGTTCTACAGGTAAAGGGAAGAACACCTCAAGTGAGCCGATGCACAGCTCCAGTAAACACACTGTGCATGCTCACCTCCCAAATGCTAGCAGGCCACTGTGCATGTGAGCAGCTGGCCCCAAGGGAACAATCAGGGAAGAAGGGATGCAAGATCCCAGAAGTGTGCCAACGTATAAAACCCCAAGTCAAAAGGTCAAGTCACACATTTATTTTTCAACTTGCCCACTTGGCCCTCTTTCAAGTGTACTTTCTTGCTCTAAAACTTCTTTTTTTTTTTTGAGACGGAGTTTTGCTCTGTTGCCTAGGCTGGAGTGCAGTGGTGCAATCTTAGCTCACTGCAACTTCCGCTTCCTGGGTTCAAGCAATTCTCCTGCCTCAGCCTCCTAAGTAGCTGAGATTTCAGGTGTGAGCCACCATGTCCAGCTAATTTTTTTTTTTTTTTTTTTTTTTTAAGTAGACACGAAGTTTCACCATGTTGTCCAGGCTGGTCTCAAAGTCCTGACTTCAAATGATCCACCTGCCTCAGCCTCCCAAAGTGCTGGGATTACAAGTGTGAGCCACTGTGCCCTGCTAAAACTTTTAACTAAATGCTCCCTCCAGCTCTAAGACTCACCGTGGTTGGTCTCTTTTTCTGCCATATGCCCCTCGGTGGAATTCTTCCTTTTGAGGAGGTAAGAATTGAGGTTGCTGCAGACCCCTACAGATTAGTCACCACCAACATATTCATACAATGAAATATGAATCAGCAATAAAAAAGAATTAACTATTCACACAGTATGGATGAATTTCATAATAATAATAAATTCCTCCATCAAATGTGAAAATTGCTGTCATCATTCTTGTAGTTCTGTTTCTTATGATGAACAGGTGTCTTTTTTCTCCTACAAATTTAATATTATTCACTTAATGTTTACTTGATGTGAAATGATCACTTGAACACTAAATGCTGTTATGGTATTTTTAGTTTAGCTAAAATACATGATCTAGAATCAGCTGGCTCACTGTGATCATGAACACAGGTGCAAACACAAGGACTAGATTAATGTGTCAGGACTAAGGTATTTGGTGGTCATTTCCATGATTCAGAATACGCTTAAACTGTTTTATACTCAAAACAAAAGCATAAAATTAAAAAAAAACTTCTCAGAACTCTTAGAAGAACAATAGTATGTCATTAGAATGCAATTTTAGAATCAGTGTTCAATTGAGACAAATATGCATATAGTCAGAAATATATGCGTTTAAATCTAAACTCCACAACAAAGAAACTGCATAAACTTGAGCAAGGTATTTAAATTCTTTGAGAACTATTGTCTTTATCTGCTAATGAATATGGTATTATCTATCTCATAGGACATTTGAGTGAATTAAGCTAAATAACCTATAGCCACACTTTAGTGTCTGATACACAGTAAATGCTCAATAACCCATATGTTCCTTTATTTTCTATTAAATAAAAAATTAGGAAGGTCAACTTATTAGGGAAAAGTTAGAAAGGCAAAATTATTAGGAAAATATTAGGTGGATATGTGTTTTCAGTTTAGTGCAAGGTTATACATCTAGTATTATTTACAGCCATTTGTAGTTATAGTTACAGTTATATTATAGTTTGGCAGGATATATACTATGTTTCATGTAATATTATGGCTTCTTTCAGTGGTTCCTTATTTTTTCATTTTATACCTAAGAAATGATTGACAATTAAGTTAAACTTCAAAATAAGAAATTAGTTTTTGTGGGATAAAATTTAGTCCTCCTATTATAAGCAAACTTACCTATTCTTATTATGGGACATTAGTGATATTCTTTGACAGGTATCAAAAATATATACATATATACACACACATATATGCATATATTATGTATACATATATACATATGTATACTATATATAATATATACCTCTATAAAAAAATATATACATATATACACATATTACATATGTGTATATAATATACATATATACACATATACACACATATATATGTATATATAATATATATACATATGTATTATATGTGTGTGTATATATAATATGTGTATATATGTATATATATTTGATACCTGTATACACATATATGTGTGTGTATATACATAGAATATATATACATATTTGTGTGTATATATATTTGTGTATATATACTAATTTTGTTTTACACAATATATGGTTCTTATCCAGAAAGCATGTGTATTTTAATTAAATGAATTTTTTTTGTAATTCTCATGAATAAAACTGAGTGAAGGTTTGTTCCTTCAGAGGAACAAAAATGTGTTCCTCTGAAGACTGCTGAAAATAAGACAGCGTATGTCATAGAGAAAAGTAGCTAGTTTGCAGAAAACTGACTTATTTCTGTCTTTGTTCTGTTGAGTTTTGTCTTTGAAAGGAGGATTAGACTTTAAAATGAATATTGAACACCAGAGGGAAAAACAGTTAAGGTGAAGTTAGCTTCTTCTTTTTTTGTGTGGAGTCAAGGAGGAAATAGTGAATGAATGTCGATACAGGCAGATTTGTAGTGGTGTAATTGTTTTTAGAAGTCTAATGTTTGTTTTATTACAATATTTATTTATTGGAAGTAATAAAAGTATTCATTTGAAACCTGCCTTTATGGGCAAATATTACATTTAATGGTTGTATTGAAATGAGTGTGTTGAAATAAAGCAGAGTTCTTGTGACAAATATATTCAGGGTGTTAAGAAAAATTAAGGTTCCATTATTTAGGGTCTAAATAAGAAGAAATAGAGTCCCTAAGCATGGTCTCCATGACGTTTCTTCATGAAGTCCTTTGGGCAATGGTATATTAGTAACCTGGTTACAGGAACGCTTAAAGCAATCCCTTATGCCATAGTAATGACAGTGGGTGTTCTTTCCAGAGATGATACGGACATCACTCTTAGCTTTAGGACACAATTTATCTTTCCCTTCCAGTAGTAGGTTGTTACTAGATATGAAATAAAATGAAGAGTCAATTAGTACAGTTAGTCCTGGATTTTCTCAATAACTGTATGTAACTGGAAAATTTATTCAGCCTCTCCAGGCTTCTTTTTTTCTCCTTACCTATGTAAAATGGAATAATCTCTAAAAAGATTTGTGGGTCTAAGATTCTAAGTTACAGACATTTTCACGATGCTATTCTAAATCACAAGTGCAACACCAGTACCGGTCCTTCAAGAAGCATGCACCAAGATGGAATTAAACTTGCAAGAAATGCATTCGGGTATGGCCCTAGGAAATGAAACAAGGAGGGAAGTAGAATAGGCTACATTAGTTGTCGGACCATGATGCTGGCCAGACTTCTATGCAGGAAAGTGGGATTGCAGGTTGTAGGATAGTTCTAGTAAAATCTTGGCAAGGCTATGGAGAGTCCTTGAGCCAAAGTTCCATGTTCGAGGAATCTTCTGTTTTACAGGAAAGGGTTTGCCTTACTTACCTGGTGTGCTCAGTCACTGGTTAGAGAACAATTCGTGCAAAGCATGACCTTTATGTGAGGGCAGTGATGGATTTGAGCACAGTAGCTAGGCCATTAATTATGCTCCTTGTATTAGAAAAGATGAGAAGAACACTTTCAAAGTTGACACAATTGCTGTGGGTAGAATGTATAGTTTTAAAAAATAAAATTATAGCCCAAGTATACTAATGAGCTAATAAACACAGTATAGGTGTGAACCCAAAATTTTCAGACAGGTCTCAATCAATTTAGAAAATTTATTTGCCAAAGTTAAGGATGGCTTTGTTGCTACAGCTTCAGGAGGTCCAGATGACATGTCCCAAGGTGTCAGGATACAGCTTGGTTTTACACACAATACATCAATCAATACATTTAAGATTTGCATTGGTTTTATCTGGAAAGGCAGGACACCTCAAAATGAGGGCTTCTGGGTCATAGGTAGATTTAAATTTTTCTGATTGGCAATTGATTGAGTTATTATCAATAGAATGGAATGTCTGGGTTATGATAAGGGGTTGTGGAGACCAAGGTTTTATTGTGCAGATGAAGCCTCCAAGAAACAGGCTTCAGGGAGAATGAATTGTGGATGTTTATCAGACTTAAGACTTTGTTGATGTTAGTGCTGGTTGACTTTTCCTGAATTCCCAAAGGGAGGAGGATATAATGAAGCATGTCCAATATCTGCTTCCCTCATGGCCTGAATTCGTTTCTTCTTTTTCTTTTTTAAAATTTTATTTTTGGTTTAGGGGTACATGTGAAGGTTTGTTACATAGATAAACATGTGTCACAGAAGTTTGTTGTACATATTATTTCATCACCAAGGTAGTAAGCCCAGTATCCAATAGTTATATATTTCAAATTAACTTTGAAATTTTCTTGGGCAAGAGAAGGGGTCCATTCAGATGGCTGGTGGGGCAGTTAGAATTTTACTTTTGGTTTACGTAGGTATTGACTTATATTTATGATAAATTACAGTCTTTGGTCAATGAGTGAGAGGTTGTTAATTTAGAGAATTTTGAAGAAAGTTTATAATGTACGTTTTCAGATGATAAATTCCTCCTTAGATGTTTTATGTTGTATTAAAATATAATGGCTTTGATAGACAAGGTTTCACCTCAATTTTCGTATTTGGTTTCATTGCCTGATTGGGAAGGAATACTTAGATGTTCTTCTTTTAAATTGTCATAGTTACTGTTAGCAAGTATGTGATGTTTTATTGCTCAAAATAATTTGTTTGAATGATTTGGGCAAAAATAACTTTGATTATAAGGATTAATTTTTTATTAAGCAAAATCCTAACTGGAACAAGGCAATGCCTTTTATATTAATTTTGACAGGTTTTCTAAATGCCATTTCATTACACTGAAATGTAATGAAATGCAAGTACTTCATTTAATACAACGACTGATTCCCAAATCTTACAAGACATTTTGTGTTATTTTACTCATTAAGTAGCTATTAAAATATGTGATTAGACATTGACCAGGCACCAACTGAAACTGCCATCTTTATTAGAATAGATCTGTCTTTTAAACAGCTAGTTCTGAGGTCTGTTAATACGAAGGTTCTTAATCATATTCTTCTCTGAAACTATTGTCCTTTGGGATACTCTAACCATAAGTCTTCTAACATATAATTAATTTTATTTTTAAATATATTAGGCTTTTGTAACTTTGCTAAAAGATTTGTTGGATATGCACTGTATAGTGGGATTATACAATATGAATGATGTAGCTTTTCTATTTTTTTGGGTAGGGTGGCTATTATTAACAACTATACAAAAATATTTCATGGATTTTAAAAATGTATATATTAGGTTACAACTTCAATTTATCTTTTCCATGATGTCTAACAATATTTTTGTTAACATTGAATTATTATGGTAGCATCTGTTAGCTTTTAAAGGCATTTTTGTAAATACTATAACCAATTTTTTCTAAAGACTTTTTAGAAACGTCTTTTTAGAAAAGTCTGTTTTTCGTCATTTTTCCCATATTCTTCCACACACTCAAACTGATCACCATCTCTTTAACAAAACTGCTTTCACTAGACTGATTTTAGACATACATATTTGTGTGTACATATATATGTATGTCTACATGCATATATATATCTACATAGATATGTGTCTGTGTGTGTGTATATATATATAGCATGTCATTTTTAGTGTACTTCTAAATTAATAGTAGAATAATAAGCTCTAAGGTTAACTACATTCCCTTTTCATTTTTATTAAATAAAATAAACTTAGAGAAATGCTGAAAGAATGAAAGCACAGACTCCCCTATATCCTTCACCTAAATTTCACAATTGTTAATTTTTTACTTTGACAGCACTGATCTTTATTTATTTGATTTCATTTTAATTAATTAATGGATCAAGTTATCTTTTTCTTTTGGTGCTGGACAATGTGCAGCAGCATCAGGCTTTATTCAATCAGTGCAAGTTGGAACACCTTGCTGACTGCTTTGGGGCATTTTCCTGCATCGTCCTAAGCAGGGACACCAGGCACGAGGGCTACATTCACTGAATATATGCAGGTACACACTTCTGTGTCTCCTGCCACAGCTTATATGCCAGACTCCCAATATATGTTTCCATCCCACTCAATTCAGCATATCCAAGACATTATTCATCCTACATTCTGCAAGCCAGTCCTGCCCAGCGTTATCTCTGTCTGTTGTCATCTTTGTCCTCCCCGTTACTTAAGCTTTCTCCCTGTTTATTTCCATGTGCAATTTATCTTGACTGTTGTTGATTTCAGTTTATAAAAACATGTATAACTTTCATCTTTTCCGGAAAGCAGACTTTGTCTCAAGGATGAAATTGTACTTCATTTTGGAGATGCAAAAGAAATAGGAAGATGAGAGGGAAGGAGGTGAGTTAGGGAGCGCTGGGAAGCTGTGTGAGTCTGATATTGCTGCTTTAAGTTTAGCTTCTAAATAAGCCCACAGAAGCGCAGGTCACTTGACAGGTATTTGCCTGCTAGTGGTTGCTGCACAGGCTTGAAATAGTATCTGTGAGTAGCACATGAAAAAGAGAAAACAGGGAATTGTTGACTTCAGCTGCCTCCTGTTCCTACTTTCCCTTGACTACATTTTTCTCCATGTGGATTTAAATGCCCTGTAATTCCAAAGTGCAGCATGGGTCACTTTTTGAAACAATGTGGGAAACCAGACATCCTGGACAACTTTTAATCCAAGTTGGAAAGTAACAGAGGCTGGATGTGTCTCCTGTTGGCCTGAATGACTGCCCACTGAGGAAGCCGTAGCACTGTGGGGCAGATGACCAACACCTATTATTTTCTAAATGCCTTTTTCAAAATGCAGATCTGATTATGTGAAAAACTGTCTTGTAATTACAATTGCTCTTGACTAAGGATCAAAATATTACTGTGGCCGGTGTTGGCTTACTGTTCTAGGGACTCTTCAGTGTTTTCTCACACCATGGCCAAACCTACCCTCTTTATACTCACTGGCCCTTCTCCAGCAACTATGTGTCCTGTACTCTATATTCCTGAAGCAGTTAACCTACTACTTGCTTCGTTACCTCCTGCTTTGTGTCCAACACTTAGCACCTCACCATCACTTTCTCAGAGGAATTTCCTCCCAGTCTTTCTAATCTTCGGTCCAAATAGTCTCATTGTGTGGCATTATAGCACAGCATAACTTTCTGTGATATTATTCTCAGAGTTTCCATCTTATATTTATTCGTAAAATTGTTTAATCGGTTGCTTTCTCCAATTGTTTAATTGGTTGCTTTACAATGATGAAATATATAAATGTCATAATATAATTATAAGTTTTATAATTAAAGAGGCCGAATCTATTTGTTTAACTGTTCTGTAATTCAACATGGTTTCACCATTGCCCAAAACAACACTAGAATCCAATATATATGTTTGAACTAATAATGAAAATTATCACTTTAGAGGTTAAAAACCGAGATGATGTACTGAGTCTTCCTGAGAATTAAAAAGAAAACTCTGAGCAAATATATTTCTCACCATGAGTTATTTAAATCACTAAATAAATAAACAAAACATGTTTTATGTATTTTTTCCAAATTTTGCATATGCATGAATGACAATAACAGAATATAAACGTGCCAGCTATTAAGGTACCAAAGTAATTCCAGTAGCCCCAGCTATGGCTTTAGAGTAGGATAAGTCATATCTTATTTTGATTTCCTTGACCTTAGAGTGAGGGTTTGCAGCTAAGAATTTTAATTAAAGCTGCTAGTTGGTCAAACAATCTAAACAAAATACAGGTGTTCTTTTCCTTTAACTTCAGAAAAAGAAAATTTCAGACCAATAGTTAATATTTAATGAAACTATTGTAAAGAATTGGTTGCTGCCATTGATTTTTCCTAGCAAAATACCAGTATACTAGTAGGTATAATTTAAAGCAATTTTGGTGTATTGTATTCTCCATAAGAACTTTTTCTCTGTCTAAATAGAAATTGGGTTTCAACCAGAAAATAATCTTTGAACAAATCATATTTGGAAACACATTCAAGGGAATAAAATTGATAATATTTTGGACTTAATATAGTTCGTCTGGCTTTTGAGTATGGCTTTATATGCCTTTTTGTATTTATAGCTATATTTTCTAAACCAAAATTGGCATTTAACTCACTTGAAATAACAATGGCTTGAAAAATAAACCTTTTTAAAGTGTGTGTTTCCTTCAGACAACTCTAAACATTTGGAAAAATTCATGACTACCTTCTGAAATAAATGCAATAAAGAAAAAACGTGTTTGCCATATTTTATATGGTTAAACATTATGTGTTTGGAATTTATAAGAAGACTTAGCTTGACTCAGAATCATATCCTGACTAGTTAGGATAGCTATTTCTTGCCATCTTCCATTCATTCTCTTACAAGTTGAGATTTAAACCATGAATATATGAGCATTTAAAAGATTCTTTACCATAGGAACTGTTTTTATATAACCCAATGTTTATTAAACTTTAAAAACAATTTTAAAATTTAGTCATTTTGCAGAAATAATTTGTGGAGTAAGGCATTAACAGTATGGATAGTATTTGCATTGCAAATAAATTTGAGTACCTTTAATAGTTTTACAGTTTAATATCAGGGTTACAGAAGATATTCTTTCTTGTCCTTATACATTTTCCTTTAATCAGAAGCACAGAAGTGAGCTGCATTTGCCCTCCTATTTTTTCTTAAACATGTTGATTTTGAAAATGATGGAAAATCAGAATTAAAATACGATTTATTTTTTCTGCATATGAATATGAAGCACATAAGATATAAACACACAAATATAGTACTATTGGAAAAGAACGTACAGAGCCATTCTACTCACATGATTATTCACACCATGGAATTCACAGTCATCATTACTCTTTTTTTTTTTTTTATTATACTTTAAGTACTAGGGTACATGTGCATAACGTGCAGGTTTGTTACATATGTATACATGTGCCATGTTGGTGTGCTGCACCCACATCATTACTCTTAATAGGACCCAAATGTTAGCGATCTGATGCTGAATACCACCTTGAGCTGTTCTTTGAGGATGTTTTAAAAAGAAAGCAAGATGATTTGGGGATGGTTAATGAGAACAAAAAAAAGTTGGAAAGAATGAATAAGACCTAGTATTTGATAGCACAATAGGGTGACGACAGTCCATATTAATTTAATTGTACATGTTAAAATAACTAAGAGAGTGTAATTGAATTGTTTGAAACACAAAGGATAAAGAGTTGAGTGGATGAATACCCCATTCCCCATGATGGGATTATTACACATTGCATGCCTCTATCAGAACGTTTCATGTACTTCATAAATATATACACCTACTATGTGCCCATAAAAATTAAAATTTAAAATGTTTAAAAAGTGCAGAGTTTCCTCCTGAAGAATCTGATGAAAACACAGAATTGTTATTTTCAGATTCCACATAGATCCTTATTTCCTTGTCTTTACCAGTAGTCATAGTAGTTGTTAAGTGTGTATTCTAATTTTGTGCCATTCTGATCTGGACTTTTTGTGAGTTTTCGATTTCAACTCCCTAAAGGTTGATACTTATTTAAAGAATAATGTTTGTTTACTTTAAGTGTACTGAGGATTTACTGGATGGCCAATGGGTTCTACCACACACTGTCTCTTCTTAACCTGGAAAGGATGAGTCTCCCTTTCGCTCTGCAGACGTCACTTTAATCTTACTATTCTTTGTCATGTGAATTTTTCTCTCCCCACCCCCCAACCTGTGACATTAGAGGCAAAAATAAATATCAAAGTCTAAGCAGAAAATGGTAACCCACTGAAAATGCCACGATACCATAGCTGTGCTATGGCATTTTTCCATTGGCCAAGATGTAGATTTTCAGGAACATCTTCCTATAGATTACATAAGCAAACCAGACAATAAATTGATTATACTTATCTTTTTAATTTCCATTTGTGGAAATTATTTTTTGAAGTCTTTGGTTCAGGGATTCCCAAATACTCAAATTTCCTTATTTTATTGCATACATCTTTCAGTTGCTATGATATAGCAATGCAATTAATTAATGGGGTGAAGTGAGCTTCTTTTGAATTCATAGGCCCTGACATCTAGTATGTATTGGTTTAGAAAAAGTAAACAGAAAGAATAATCCTAAAGTAAAATAATTGATAAACATAAACAATAATAAACTAAGATTTTTTAAGAGAGAGTAAGATAATAAGGGGAATCAAAACAGTGAAAAGAAAAATATAATAAAATAAAAGATGAAAATGTCTTTTATATTTGGACATCATTTATTTTTCCAGTGTAAAAGACTGATAGCGAATCAGCAGGATTTAGATAATACAGCTACCTCCAATTAATTTTGGTGTCTTTCTTAATGATTAGAGAGAAACGATGCTTGAAGCAAATGACTAGGTACTCTTCTTTCAATGCTATTGCATAATTCTGAGTTTTACTTTTTCTACATTCCTTTCATCAATTTCATTTATTTTGTCTGTATATGTATATAAATATATAAATATATATCATGTGCTTCTAAGAAAAGACCAGAAAATGTAACACCTTATCTTGCCCACATTTTTAACTTTTCCTTCATAATGTATGCTGTGTTTTGGCACATGGC
Source organism: Piliocolobus tephrosceles (assembly GCF_002776525.5). NCBI lineage: Eukaryota > Metazoa > Chordata > Mammalia > Primates > Cercopithecidae > Piliocolobus > Piliocolobus tephrosceles. Next base: position 7,357,584 of record NC_045451.1, read on the forward strand.
AGTACTTCATTGCATAGAGTTAACACTGTTGCTCTTATGTTATTCTGTCTTTACCGTTGTACACATTAACATTCTTTAACCAAAGATTACATACATATCTACTTGTCTCTATTTCTAATTAATATTGGGCTTATCTATCTTTATTTTTAAAAAGCCTTTTTTGGACATGTTACTGTATTAGTCTGTTCTCATTCTGCTAATAAATGCATACCTGAGACTGGATAATTTATAAAGGAAAGAGGTTTAATGGACTGACAGGTCAGCATGGCTGAGGAGGCCTCACAATCATGGTGGAAGGCAAAGAAGAAGCAAAGGCACATCTTACGTGGTGGCAGGCAAGAGAGTTTGTGTAGGGAATTCCCCTTTATAAAACCATCGCTATCACAAGACCAGCACAGGAAAGACCCACTCCCATGATTCAGTTACTTCCCACTGAGTCCCTCCCACATGTGTGGATTATGGGAACTACAATTCAAGATGAGATTTGGGTGGGGACACAGCCAAACCATATCAGTTATGTTCAATATTTTGAAAGGGATAATATTTTCTAGTAGAATTTTATAATAAAAAACGACCAGTTGTCTAATCACTCTGTATACAATAAACCATAGAGAACAACATTAAAATTACAAAATAGCAAATAGAGTTGTTCTGTAAGCATACCTAATTACTACACAATATATTGACATAACTATACTAATATATTACAATTTGTAAATACATTCATATATGGAATATTTTGAAAAGTATCTTCTGATGGACAATAAAAGTTAAAATGTTTATTGCAATCATCTAGCAAAAATATGAATCAGACCTAAATTAAGGCATCTTTACTCATAATGGAAATACAGTTACAAGGATCATTGGTGGGGAGAGGTAAGTATTGTGCACACATGCACTGCTCACATTCTCTAACACTTGTACATTTCTAACACTGAAAAATTTCTCGTGATTCTTAAACCAGAAGAAAAATGTCAGACATGAGGAAAAGTGAACAATGTTGTGCTCATGAGGAAGGTATTGACTCTACTGCTTCTGAAGGCAATTTTGAGGGCAATTGCAGCCAAACAAGTCAGCAGCACTGGTATTCAGGACAAGCCACAGCAGATATCATGCCCTCTCTACAGCGTCACAATTCATTATGTGGCTCACAGGTCAGTGTCATCAGTAAAACTCACCATCTGTATTTCCATCCTAACTAGATTCTTTTTGTGCTAGCTGGGTGTCAAACTCATTTGCCTGGGTGCTGCTGGAGGAATGTATTTATCTATCACCTTCTAGGTGTCAGTCACTGATTCAGGTATTGGGGGAATAGCAGGAAACAAAGTAAACAAAAACCCCAGCCTTTATCTTATTATGGGTGAAAGGAAACAAACAATAATAAAAAAGAAAATTCGTGGCCTACATTGTACCCTGCATTGTGATAATCATATATCTGTCTCCCAAAATAGAACAGGAAAATGCAATGCTTTTTATCTGGGAAAGTCTTATGATACGCAAATAAATCGACGTTTTAAACAATATGAAACTGCAAGAAGTTACAAATTCCCACGTTGAAAATTCTAAGCATCTTTTTGTTCAGATTAGCCCTAATTTTGATAAGAACAGAGAGGTGGATGGGCTGCTGGCCAGCTAGAAACCAGATGATGGATCAATGAAAATGGTGTAAATCACTACCACTACTAGTAAAACCACTGTATACATGATTTTAGTACTAAGAAAAATTTTTATCAATTAAATTAAAATTAGAACTGTACACGCTAATATATCAATCATTTTGTCTGACTTGGTTTTGCATATTTTTTATGAATAGTAAGAAAAAGTATTTAAATGTAAACATCATTATATAAAAAAGTGTTCTCTCATTACTCTTTGGCAAAATTTTATTTTAGTTCCAGATAGCCTGAATTTAAATATACAGAGAAATATTTAAAATATAAGTCAGTTTTATATATTTTTTATCTATTTCCAAACCCCTCGGAAGAAAGAATTGAATTTTGGTGTTATCTTCAGTATTATTTGAACTTAGATCTGCAGTGTTGATAGGCTACAGCTAACCTACCCTCCTACCACCATTGCCTGTTGCTCTCTCACTTTGTATGTCGAGCGTTCTGTTTGATCTTCATGTGGCTTATGGTTGTTTTCTGAAGAAAGAGTCTCACAATTCCCAGTTCTGTCATTTCCGTTTTTGCAATGTTCTCACTTAAAAATGATCTTATCACAACTGCAGAAGTTTAACAAAATCTTCATTTTCAAGTACAATATAGAAAACCTGGGAATTCCCTCTTGGTGCAGATTGCTGAGATATTACACCTCAATGTTTGAGTTAATAGTGACCACACTGAAAAACTAGGCAATGGTAAGACTTAAGAGGTATCTTGATGGCGAAAAATAATTGTAGCTTCATTATAATATTCTATGATCTGAAGCTTTTCTGCACTAAAATCTTTTATTATAAGTAATAAAAAGAGATGATCCAACCAACATTTTAATGGACTGATTCTGCATAATTGTATCCACATTTCCAATGATGTTATTTTCTTGCAAGACAGCATTCAGTTTTACATGCATTGACTATCACTTCAAGTACTTTGCTACTTAATAGCCTAATTGCATAAATTCGTATGGTGACTTTATTGCTTAAACAATTTTAGCATTTTAAAATTATTCCATTAAAATTTAAAGGGATTACTTGGAGTAATCCTTTTTTCTGTCTAATGTAAATTTTGGCAATGATGTTAATAATATTAGTAGCATCTACCAGTTATTAAACATTTCCTAGTTTTCAGTTTGGAGTCACTATATTATTTCCCAGGGCTATTACTGTCCAGCAACCTTATTATGCCCATTTTTGAAATTAAAAATAAAGTTATACAAAGAAAAGTAACATTTACAGACATTCAGATAAAGTGATCTAGAAAATATAAACCTAACAGCGTGAACTTTGAGTATGACTTCAAAGTCTGTGTCCCAACAATGCCCTCTCTCCATTCCTCCAGTAGCTTTCGCACTTTCTCCGTTTATACATATCCAACTTGGAAGTTACAGAATATTAGATCAAAGATAGCAAATGACATGCTCTTCCTTGACTTCTTTTTCCTTGTTCCAAGCTTTTCTTTAGGGCCATGTTGGATTGCTTTCCAGCTCTGAGTTTTTATTAGTGGGGCAATTTGTACTTTCCTGTGGACTCAGCATTTTTCTCAGAGACAATTCAACCCACAGAAGCAAGTAATAAAATGAGAAAAAAAATATCCATCTTGAGTCTTTTCCTTTGTTATAGATCAATAGGTTATGCTGTCCCACAGTTATGGAAAAGGTTTCTTGAACTTAGTTTCAAAATGTTTTCTTTTCTTTTGAAAGCAACTGATAAGCAACAGTATATGTTTCCATGTGAGGGAATGATGGGTGATGTACACTATAATCTTTCCCTTCTTTGAGAACAGCACTTTTTGGGAGGGGAAGAGTATTTTTCCCCGACAGTCTTACAAATTATGATTGTTTCTTTTTATGCCAGTACTCAAAAGAAACCCTGGAAATGATAGCTTTACAGATTTAGAAAATAATGAATAGAGCCTCCAAGAGAGGAATCCCAGGGGTAATGTTAGCTCACTTTAATGATGACATTTGACAGCAGCTTTTGTTTAGTATGAGGTTCCCCTGGCAACTCTTTTATTGAAAAAAAAACTGGAAATGGCAGAAAAGTACTGAAACATGTATTTTTATTTAAAGCATATGGGTATTTTAAAAATTATTTTCTTGCTCCTTTTCAATGTAGCCTAGTCATTTAAGGGAATTAACCATTAGCATTAATTTGTGCAAAGCATAGCTGCTTTTTCAAGGAATTAAGTGATTCAGGAAGTGAGTTGGCTTTCAAAAATTTATTTGAACATACATGGTTCTTCCTTATGATTTGGAGTATGTTAAAAATGGAATGTTGTAGTGCCCTCATTTCCAATTCCATGTGTGATAGTACAGGATTTTAAAAATTGACTGAATATAGGTTCTAAATAATAACTGTGGAATGCATACATATTAGAGAGAACCTAGCATTTTCTTTGAACACTGGATCACTGTGATGAATTAGTTTTCATAATTTAAAAACAGGTGAAAATGATTAATGAGCAATAGAAGCAAGTGTTGCATCATAAAAACTAAGTCAATGTTTTAATGAAAATATTAAGTCTATATTTAATGAGACTATAAACCATAGTATAATAGAACATTTCCCAATTACATTCTATTCAAATTTCTTACTGGTCTATCATCAATCTGCATGTAAAATATGCTTACTGATGCCTAAGAAAGGCTGGCTTCTTATAGCATGTAGATGACTCTCTAGAATGTGTATATTATTGAACTTAACAGTTGAGTTACATGCTTACGAAGATTCAGTTGCTTTTGTTCAAAACCTGATTATGTCGGCTGACGTTGTTATCGCTATTTTGAAGTTGAGCTGAATATTTCATAAGTTTATTAACTATGAATGCAAGAAGAGATAATTGTTTCCATGAAAATTTAGTAGAATGTATGAGAAAATCAGTAAATATGAATCTCTCAAAAAGACACCTTTTGAATTAGGTGTTGAAGAGACAACTGTAAACTTTTTGGTGAAAAATATAGGACGATTCATCCAGATAGTGTTTTTTTTTACTTCTGTTATTTTAGGTTTTAAACAAATGTATGGAGACACAGTTGACATTAAACACACACACACACACACACACCAGTGAAAGCATCATTGTAATGAAGCAAATGGAAATACTCATCATACAAATTTGTTTTCTTCTATTCTTGTATATAGTCCGTCCTTTTCCCTTTCTTCACTTCACTTTTAGAAGTAAACATATGCCACTAAAGATTAATTTCCATCTTAACAGTTTTCTTTAAATGGAATAATACAGCTTATATATTTTTGTCTTGCATCTTTTATGGAACATATTATTTTGAGAGTCATTCATGTTTTGTGTAACAATTATGTAATTCAATCACTTTTATTGCTCTGTAGTATTCTATTGTCTAGGTGTATCATAATTTGTTTATCCACTCACTTTTTGTTGGTTATTTATTGTTTACAGGTTATTACAAATAAAGATACATAGAGCATTTCTACACAGGTCTTTGTGTGCCATGTCCTGTCATTATTCTTAGGCTCATGTTCCTAGACTGGCTGCTTCATGACAGTCACATGCTTAGTTTTATTTATTTATTTATTTATTCTTTGTAAAATAAATTGTCCATGTGTTTTCTGTAGTTCATGACATTTTACATTCTCACCAACAGGGTATGGCTTTCAGTTCTTCCATATCCTCACCAATACTTGATATGATCTGTCTTTTTAATTATAGGTATTCTAATGCAGATTTACTGACATCTCATTGTGGTTTTGATTTTCCTTCCTGTAATTACTAATGAAGTCAAGACATATTTCCATGTCCTTATATGCTGTCTTTATATACTTGGTAAAATCTCTATTCAGATCTCTTACCTGTTTCATAATTGGGTTGTTTACTTGCTTAATATGGAATTTTATACATCATGGGTTCATATTTATCACATGTGTGTATTGCAAATATTTCTGCCCCGCTCTGGCAGGAGTTTTTATTTTATTTTGAAGAGCCAAAGTTTTTAGTTTTGATGAAGTCTAATTTGCTATATCTTTTCTGTTAAGAATCATGCATTTGGTGTTATACTTACAACGTATTTGTCTAACCCGAGGCCATAGGTTTTTGTTTTTGTGTTTTAAATCATTGTTCTAAATTTTAAATTTAGGTTTATGATCTTCTTTGAGTTTATTTATGTAGGTATGATGTATGGATCAAAATTCATGTTATGCACGTAAGTGTCCAGTTTTTAAGTAACATGCGCTTAATGTCGTATTCTTTCTCTATCATATTGCGTTGCAGTTTGTCTAAAATTCATTGTTCACATACGTATAAATATGTGCAGAAACTGCATTCAGTTTTGTTTATCTATGAACTAACTTTATTCCAATACCACAAGCTCTTGATGAGTGTTGTTTCATCGCCGTCTTGAAATAAGATCATTTTAACTATCCAATTTTGTTCTTGTATTTTACATCTTGTTTTGGTTATTAGTTATTTTAGGTCATTTCCATACAAATATTAGGATTATTTTTTAAATTTCTACCAAAACAGATATCTATGTATGTATGTATGTATGTATGTATCTGTCTATCTATCTATCTATAGATATATTTGAGCAGAACTGACATTTTACCAAGATTGAGTCTTTTATTATATAATCCTAAATTAGATGTATCTTTTCTTTTATTCAGTTATACTTTAGTTTCTCCCAGTAAAGTTTTACAGTTTTCCATGTATGTATCTTGTACATCTCATGTCGGAATTACCTTTAGCATTAAGGTTTGAGAAGGTACAATTCTCAACTCCAGAAAATTCCTATGTCTAGGTAAGGATCCTGGATTGCAAAGGAGTAACACATAGAAAGTTTTAAGAATATCTGAGTTGATGCATCCTAAAACACTGAACCGACAGATTTCTTAGAATCTGTCGGGCCTCCACAATAGCTCATCCCTCTTTAAATGCTCATGACCTCCCCTCTCTATGCCAGCCCTTCTTGAGGACAATCAAACTGTCTCTGCCTTGAAAGATCATCTGTGTCCCACTCAGGACCTACAGAGAACTTTCTTCATGGCCAACAGACCAACAAAGTGTTGGGGAGAAATTAATTATATACTGACGAAGCTTCAGGACCTAGCCAAGAGGTACCAGCGGGAACCAGGAGATGATATCGAAATCAATTATGTGGACGGTGAATGAAGGTGGCAGAAAATGATGTGGGAATATGGAGAGATGATCTATGTGCGAGAGTCCACCACAAGATTTTACAAGGATCACTCCGTCAAAGACACCAAGCAAATAAGAACCCAAGATCAAGAAATGGCACAAATGTGTTGATAGTTTTGAAACAACAAACGAGCTCCAGAGAGTGGGGGAAAAACCTGACAGAGTTCATGGGGCCTGTTGTATTCATGAAGTTAGTAGTTCAGGAGTCTGGTGCATGTAAAAACCTTCTCTCTAAATAAAGGACAAGTAACTTCATCAGATTATTAAGAAAGAACAATCTTGATAAGTCAATTTAAGTTATGGGACAACATATTCTACACTTGCCAATATTTTTTGACCCATTTATGAGGTGAGAGACAAAGTTACCACTTTTGAGAGAGGACAAAAAAGGAAAAACGTCTGCAACAAGACCAAGTTTCAGTAGAAAATCAGCTCAGCCATGTAGACCATATAACCAGATAGATCTTATAGTATGCTACAGATATGTCTGGTTAGAAAAGATTCCAGGTGGAGATTATGGCAAGTCTAATTAGGAGAATTTCAAAGTAAACAGTTAGGGTTCTGGATTAAGGTTTCTACCTTCAAACAAACAAAAACAGCTTTTGGACTATTATTGCATATGACTGAGAAACCCTGATTACAGAAAACAAACAAACAAAAAAAGTGGCACAGGTGCTTTCAGATAACACACCACCTGGAGATGGCCAAGCTATTATAGGAAAAGCATAGCATTTTTGAGCTGCAGTGGAGGCATCAGCTTGGAGATAAACACCCGCAATAAAGAATGAATGTCCTGCACCAGGAGGTTGCAGGTACACTGAAACCATGACCTTTATGCCAACTCTTTGGACCAGCTAAAAAAAATTGGCATGTGACCCTAGTAAATTTCCATATCAAACAGAAGATTTGTGCAGCTGAGACCTCAAAATCTGCCTCATAAATACATGAGATATAATAAGTCAACTATTTTGAGCTGGTTAATTTTGTGATGGTTTATTATCAATAGATACCTAGAACAGAATATGGTACCCAGAAGTGGAATACAGCAATGAAAAAAATAACATAACATCATTGACACTGGGATCAAGAGGCAAACAGAAGCTGAAAGACACTCAACAGGGCTCATGGTGGAATCTGGATGGACTTAAGGGAACTGTTGGGGAAGACATAAAGGAGACTGTGCAAATGCTATTGAAGGCTGGAGGAAAATGGAACCTATTTTATACTGTGGGGAAGCTTGGCCAATGACCACCATCAGTGGGAGCATAAATAGAAAAGGTGTCTTATAATTTGACTGTGAATATTTCCAAGAAAGAGGCAGACGGTGTCAAATGGTTTCTTTTAGCTGTCTGTCATAAAATATGAGGGCACAGAGACCAGCCCGAGAAAGAATTGTACAGGTTTTATGGAGAATTTAGAGGAAATATAAAGAAGTGAAGACATGCTAGGTGTGAAAATAAAACTGTTTCTCATCCTCCTTTTCTTTCTGAAAAAAAACAAAACAAAACACTTCCTCAAAGTCATAAATGGCCTCAGATACAGATCCCAAGGATCTATTTGTAAGACCATTTGTTGATACCTCAGAAAGACCTAATAGGGCTTCTAAGAGTCTTAAGCCCACACATACCTCATAAAATGTTTAAAATAGACCAAGCAGATTCTAGTAATCCTAAAGGTATTTTCTCACTGTATCTATTCTCTTACCTAAAAGGAGTTTAGGTTTCAAAGGTATTCACTACCTTTAGTTAAATAGAACCAAATGTATCAGTGAAGCACACAGTTTCAGCCTTAATAACAGGTTGGTCTGAAAAGGGCAGATGGAGTTCAAAAGAAACAGCCATTTGGACCCTAAAACTTCCATAGGAAGGAAGCCAAACAAAGAGCCTGATCAATTAAAACCACTGTTGTTTTGTTTGTCTTATTGAAAAGGAAGGATGACAGGAGCAAGAACCAAATGCAGCAATGCATTATTCCCAAGGACAGGGCTGAGCCCTAATGCAGGAACTACTGACCTCTATAGATGGGTGGTGGCTATATCCCTTGTGATTTGCCCTTTTTGATAGAGGGTATCTGTTACAATGATCCTATACCCATCTGTGCATTGGATTTTGGACACGGGTGGGGAATATAACTTGTCAATCTGCAGGTTTCCAAATAGAGAGGAACTAGACTATGCTTGTGGAGTTGTTTGTGAAGGACCACATGGATGTTATTTACACACTACAGTCCCAGACTTGACATCTATATTCTGGGCTGAGACTTTTGAGAGATGTGGAAAAGAGGAGGGTAGTTTGCTGGTAGGAGAAATGTAAATCATCTGTGGCCAGACTGTGGTATATGAAACATGGTCACACACACTTTGTTATTCTTCTCATTGAATGGTCATCTTTCATTCTCCTCCCCCTTGAATATGAGATGGACGTAGCCTGTTGCTTGACCAATAGAATGTGGCAGAATTGACATTCTGGAACTTCTGAAGTTAGATCATAAGGAGGTTGAAGTTTCCACCTGGGTTTCTTAGAACATTGCCTCTGTGATGCTGGACCCACCACGCTGGAGCAGCCACAGGTTTGCATCCTGTGTGAGAGCATTCACACACCCCAGCTTTCCAGACATTTACGCCAAAGTGTCCAACATATGAGTGAAGCCAGCGTGGACCTCCATACCAGCCCTCCATCCAACCCACCGATTCACCTAAGTTGATGTTATTTGGAGCATATGGGCTGTATGTTTTCTCTCTAACTTTTCTGTTGTAAATTTCCCCAAGAAAGGAAACCAAATAGAAGTTTGGAGAAGATGTTCCCACTTGGGGTGTCTTACTAAAGGAGGTTGATCCAAAATGCACAGGGGATCGACTGTGTTGGGTGCTGTGTCTGACCAACCAGATTTTTACTTCTCTCGGAAATATGAGTGTTGAGAAGTCATGTGAGCCGTTATCTGGGAATTTCCCTGAGATAAAAAGTACTGCCTCCTTCAAGTTTCAGACGCCTGCTCAGTGGTCATATATCTAATGATGGAGGATGCAGGAGTGTGAAGGACAGCTCCATTTTCTCCATCTGCCTTTGTCATACAAATATGAAAGCTGGCCTTGAGGCTAAGTATCATTTTAATAAAATGGTTTCTTTGTAGGCACTTAGTGATTACTGTTTAATTTGTTTTAAAATGTTTAATAACAACTGTTGGATAAACTATGTTGAACCTATATACACACATCTTAGTTTGCTCATTGTGGTTTATTTTAGATCATTTAAAGAAAAGAAATTGAAAATGTCCCTGAAACTTTTATTTAAGTCAGTGTCTAAAACACACTGGTATATTTTTACTTACACAGAGTACATGTTTAGAATAACTTCTCATTTATCTAAAACACTTTTTAGTTTTATGATTTTCTTCTCTCTCCCAAAATAATTTTGAATCACCTTCCACTTTAATTAGGAGCACTGTTTCTTATTAACATATATTTAAGACATTATTATTTAAGAACACAATTACTTTTTCTCTTCAGAGTTCATGAATGAGTTACACTATGAATATTTTAACTTTCTCATAGTCATGTAGGATTTAAGTGCAGGATAAATAAAAAATACATGGATTACCAAAATACTACAGAGGTCTTCCTGCTTCTCCTCTTGCCTCTCTATCTTCTACTCTCAGTCCAGTAGGCTGAGGCTCAAAACGTAAAACAGACTCCTCCTCTGTGTAAACTCCTCCTGTGACTCTCTGTTCCCATTCAGGAGCAGTCGAAGTTGTAACCTTGCTTTACTAGGCTCCTTGCAACTGGAACCAAATCACCTCTGTCCTCAACACCTGCTTCTCCTTTCTGCCAACTGTGCTCCAGCTTCTCTGATTTCTCATTGTTTCTGGGACAGGAACAACCTTGACTTAGGGCTTTGTTCCAGGTGTCTCCCTGCCTACAGTGTCGGCCTCCCAGCTATTCTTTGCATAAATTCCCTCACTACCTTCAAGTATTTTATTCAAATATCTCTTCGCAGTGACTGCTTTCCTGGTGGTATTTCCTGCCTGGCTAACACCCACAATCACAATGTTTCTTTCCATTGCCTACTTTCTCACACGTGGATCACATTCTAGCATCATGCATCGTTTGTGCATATATCCTGGATGTTGATTATTGTCCCCTTGTCCTGCCATAATGTACGAGCCACAAGGTCAGTAGTCTTCATCTTATTTATTGATATTGCTAGTAGCTAGTAGCTATTCAACCAGTATCTGTTTACTGAACGGCTCAACATTGGTATATATAATACTAACATTTTGCACATGCCTCGTAAAATTTTTTAAATAGACCAGACAGATTCTAGTAATCCTAAAGGTATTTTCTCACTGTATCTATTCTCTTACCTAAAAGTAGTTTAGGTTTTAAAGGTATTCACTATCTTCAGTTAAATAGAAACAAATGTATCTGAAGCACACAGTTTCAGCATTAATAACAGGTTGGTCTGAAAAGGGCAGATGGAGTTCAAAAGAAACAGCCATTTGGACCCTAAAACTTCCATAGGAAGGAAGTCAACTGAAGAGCCTGATATATATATATATATGTAGTATATACCCCAGATTGTAAGCAGTGTGGCTACAGGAGATAGGTCTTTTGTTGTTAAAAGTCGTAGATTAAGACACGTATAACACACGTAATTATCAAGAAAGATTCTGTCATTATTCCCCATGCATACACAGGTAAAGAAACAGATTTCAAAGGGCTAAAAGGCTTTTCAGATCCATATAGCTCATCATGGGAAAAGGGTAAGAAGTTAAATATATTTTTAAATATAAATATCTAATTATTGCCATAAGTCTTTCATGTTAACTAGAAAATAATCCAAATATTAAAAAATATGATAGGCAATACAAAATTTTACCAATGACAGAGCTTACTTCACATGTTTGGTGGCAATAAAATACTAACGTTAATGTTTTGCAATATTAATAACCACTTGAGAAAAGAAAGAAAATCTTCTAATATTGTATATACATCAATTTAATATTGTGGGTCACATAATTTGCAAAGCACTCTTTCAGGTCTCTCAATGAGAGGCATACTTTTTACTTTTACTTTCTTCTGGAAAAATGCTAACATTGCTCTAATGCACATATGCACTAATAATTCATTATGAAATACCGAAAGCACTGACTGACTAATATCATGTTTGGAGCTGAAGGAGCCAGGAGCAAAAGAATGCAAATTAAAGCCATTATTTCATCTTTATTCTGTATCAACAGGAGAAGACAAGTTAAGGCACTGCCATTTGCAGCCAAAGGTTATTGTACTTTTTGTGGGCAAAATTCAGTTGTGATTTTTAACATGATTTAATGATATAGATTCAACAACAAATCATATTCTGGGTGATTATTTGAAATTTAAATACTAAATTTATTAAAAATTGTACTTGTAATTTGTAATAACAGTGCAACCCAGGTCAGTTGAAGTTTTTGGTTCAAAGCTTCAATATTTTGCTGAAGCTAGATTTTGTTGTATCCATCATTGTTTGGGAAAATATAACTAATTGGAAATAATCCTCAACTAGTTATTGTTCAAAAGAAACAAGTTGATGAAATAAAATGTGAAATATACGACCGGTATTTAATTTCTAGTTATTTTTATTTCATGCTATGAAATGTTACCGTTCTGATTTCTTCCAATGAAATCCTTTCTTTTATTTTGAATGATAGATCACTGCAAAAGGAAACATAGTTTATTTGTGCAATATTTTTCTTTGCCATGAAATTATCTGTAACTTAGGACTTTGTGAACTGTGGAATACAGAAATAAATGCATAACCTAACTGGAATATTTTATGATAAAATAGAATCCATAGAGTTAACAATTGAAAGTGTTTCTGATAAGAACATACTATCTTGGTATTCCATGTTGCTAATTAACACAAATTTTCATGCCTTGGAAAATCAAACAAGCAGGAGGTGGGACTGACAGAATATTGTGAGAAGTATGATGATTTCTTCTAAAATGAAAAGATTTCCCATCTCCACTTAGGTGACCACCAGAGCTCTAGGGACAGCAGGGTGAGGGGTCTACTCCGGAGCAGTGCAAGCTGTATCTGCTCCTGTACAAACCCTGATTGCATCCCCAGAGTTCACACAGTACAGCAGACTAGGGAGGATGTAGGACTTTGCTAACAAAGATGTTAGCAGTAACACACCACAGTCCTGTGCAAGCACCGCTGTGCTCCTACAGACAGTGCGATCAAGGGCAATGTGGCTTCCAGCCTGTCTGCCAAGGGAAGTAGCTGGAAAAGGCGTCACAAACTAAGTAAAGGCACTGACTAGGTGCCAGAAATCTTCATTGGTTGGGTGAATTCTGCACTAAGTATATCAAATGTGATAGTTTTATTTTTATATTTTGCATTTTTCATGCTTGTAAATACTGAGAATGACATTTTTGCTGCAATTTTTGCTTTGCATTAATAAATTGATCATAATCATTTAAAGGAGGATATTTATATCTTTTATCTTTTGTTGAAGGAAATTTACTCAACTCATCTAGACTGTTTTAAAATCTTTACCACATTAAATTAAGGCAGGATATAAGCTGTCTTAAAATATAATCCTATTTTATCTCTTGATATCTCTGTGTAGGCAAGAGAACAGACCTGCTTTCATTGACTCTGGATAGTAGCAAAAGCTAAAATTTCCAAGAGCATTACTAATTGAGACTCTAAGTTCACATACTTGGCTCATACTCAAAATCTGTCCAAAATCAAAGGGCATTTAAAGATAGCTGAGAGAAACAATTCTTGCTAGGTTATTTTTATCAAATTTCTTCAAGCAGTGTTTGAAAATAAAATTGTGATCAATATGACAGTGAGCCCGCTGATGCCTATTAGCTTCTAAGGTAAAGCATCTGGGTAAACATTTTAGTTGTGTGGTTGAAGGAGGAAAAGATTTTGTACTACTCCCTGCCACTCGTCGACTCCCCGGTAAATTCAGAGGCATAAAATTTTGTTCAGTTTTACTCTTTTAGTCGACTCACAAGTGACTGGGTCTGAGAAACAGACTGAAATAAATACATCCATAAAGATCAGAAAAACACTCTGATCAATCTTAAAGCACCAGTTCATACGATTAGCTCCCCAATTAGCAATTGCACTGAGCGTGAGCAAAAGAGAGCACGATGAGTTCCCTATGAGAATGGTGTTCTGTCAGGAGAAGGACCAGGATACTGTGACAGTAGCTGGGGAATCTTAAGGTGCTTGAGCTCCTGAAAATAACTCCAAAACCAAACTTACTTGCAGCGACGGAGGATTTTATTATTGTGGTGCTAATAAATGTACACAGATGTGACGGAGTTAAAATATAGCACTCTGGCATATGGACTATTTAAGTTAAAGGCATCTGGAAAACAGCAGGTTCAAAATGATCACTTTGATCTTTGTGCTGTTTTTAAGAGAAAGAAGACAAAATTCCCACATGAAAGACGCGCTCCGATACTATGTAAATCCGACATCATTGTTTTCAAAGATGAGAAATTGAAACAGAGAATACTATACACACTTTGTTAGAATAACTCTTATTTTTACAGCCTCCCTGCATAATTTAGTTGCTTCTTTGCAACTTGCTACTCCTTGTCCAATTCGCTATATGAGTAACTGTCTCTAACTACTTCTGTGGGTCGTTTCTTTATGAAGGGCTCCCATGCCACATAAAACTTATGCTTTCCTTTTATTCATCTGTTTTTTGTCGTTTAATCCTCAGACCCAGCTGAGACCGTAAGAGGAAAAAAGTGGAATTTTTCTGCCCCTACCCATGCCAGGAAATGCATTGTCCCAACGTTCTGGAGTTTGACCATATTTGACCCATTTTGACCATGACTATTATTGACCACAAAATACCAAAACGTATACCACACAGTTGCATAATCTATTTCTAAACGCCACCCCCAACACCACCTAGTTCTATCTACATCTGGGCATTTTACATATGTGTGTGTGTGTGTGTGTGTGTGCGCGCGCGCGCGCGCGTGTGTGTGTGTTGAGCCATGTCTTTGGAGCAAAATAAGTCCACTTGCCCCTTTAAACTTTATATTTTGTCTGGGATGAGAAAGTTTGTGTCAGTTAATCTTCCTGGCTGCTAACTTTTGATATTAAAGACTGCTGAGTAATCCAGCTTTTTTTTTTTTTTTTTTAACCTGTATTTCAGACAGTAGGTGGTTGGAAAAAGTCCATAGTGAAAAAATAGAAATAGTGAAAAAATAGAAATAACATTTTTGAATTAGTCTGTATAAATTTTCGAAGGATTACCATGGGACCGTTTGAAGCATAATGAAGCACAGGCTGGAGTGTTGTGATCTGTTTTCATCTTGAGTATCCTAAGGGAGAAGACGTCAAAGACCCTTGCGATTGATTTCACCCAAACCTTAGATTTCATGTAAACCTTAGAAATCTTTGATCCATTTCCTCCAAGAAATATCTGAAGCCATGAGTTGGTAGAAAGCAAAAGTAGGGCCAATTTTTAGTAACATTTATCTCAGTGGATCTTGACTTGAAAGTTGCCCAGCTTACACAAAATTTTGAACAAGTCAAAGTACCTTAAAACTGGGAGAAAAAGGTGAACTCTCTCACATTCTGCTTTATAATCATTTTATATTTCTTCATTTAGTCACTAATTTGTTATATGATTTTTAAAAAATGGCAAGCATAAGTCCCTATTTGGAATCCTGTGACGTGATGAGTGAGGCATCATTCGGCTTCTGTATCCTCCTGCTCTTGATTATGGACTGAAAGTGACCACATGCGGGGTGTGCTGGAGGTTAATTGTCAATAACGTTTCTTAACAGTGATAATAAATCAATTACCTTGGCATAGTAATATTTAACATAAAGATTTAACTATGAAGATACTTAGCAATATTTCATGTTGAAGAGAATTTAAACAGGTGCTGTTGCTTATGACGTAGCAAGGTGTACTGGATACATGTACAAGAATCTTGAGGATTGAGCTCTCTAATTATTCCTGTTTTGAGAATGAGGAAACACATATCATATGTAAAAAGATGTGCCTACTGTGCATGTCTATTAAATTTTAAGGAGTTCTTTATAGAGTTCTAACTTATTCCAAAGCTTATAGACATATCTTTTCAATTTCTGCACTGCCTCTCAAGAGAAATGCTGGATTCCAAATGATTTTAAAAAAAAGGGATTCAAGATTTCATTTTAAAAAGTCTAAATATTTTGTGAAAAAGGAAGAAAAATGACTTCAGTTTTGGCTGTTTGTATAAACACAAGTATTAACATTTTGTTTGCTTTTAGCCTAGCCATGTTCAGTCTTCTTGGAAGAAATAGAGTTTAGAAGTATAGAGGATAAGGTATTTTCTCCTGCCCTCCTAGGTTTTTAGCATTCCTGAGATAATTCTTCGTTGTCAAAAATAATTCATGGAGATTTTTTATAGCCTTAAAAGTATAAGTAAAGACAATGATAACATTTGTAAAAGGTTCATAAAAACTTTAATAAAAATTATCTGGCAGTTATTTCTACATTTGTTGGCTCTCAGCTAGTTAAAAAGCACGTGACAATGAAAATGAAGACACTTGCTCTCAATGATCAGGAATGTACCGTATCTGTAGTGTAATAATCTCAGAACCTCTGAAAACAGTTCTAAAATGAGAGAAGCCATCTTACATTTACTATATTCTTAGGAAATGGTTCTGGCACTTCTGTTTTCTCTTAACTAATGTGAAATTACATTACTTTCTTTATTTTTCATACCAATGTCTATTTTATTTTTTGTTCAAACATCTTTCTTAATTTTTCTTTCTTTCTATGACTCTTCTTTACTTTTTCTTAAACCAAGGCAAGCATAAAGAGAGGGATAAAGAAGCCAGGTAATTGAGGGCAGGTAAAAGGGTTGTTTAATAAACTGTATGAAAAAGTATAAAAATTAAATATGATAATATTTTCTATCCCTTTATCTTATTGAATATTACAGTTTTGCTCTCAAGACCTGTGCAAATCATTACAAGCTGATGTCAGTATGCTTAGAATGGTCAGAAGAAAACTGAGTTTTACTATCTGTAGCAGGTATGCATAAAGTACAGTATCTGTGCATTTCTGTGTTTGATGCAGGTCAGCTATTACCTGAATCTTTTAGCATGTTATCTTATTCTGACTATCTGGTTTCCAGACTTACCTATGACTGTAAGTGGTGACAGTAAACTGGAGAGTGCAAGATTTCCACCACATATTCTGAAAGCTGAACTGCATTGATTAGGAATTGTCAAGACAGATTTTATACTCAGTGATTCTATGGTATTTTAATGCTTTGTTGAAATGTACTTTACTTTTGAGTGCTGCAAATTCAGCATGTTTAACAGTGCCCAATTAAGAAAAAGCCTAAGGAAGCCTTAAGGAAAATCAAACAATTACACAGAAAAAAATATTGTTTAACAAGTTTCAAAGTTGATCATATTTTAAGTTTTGATGGAATCTTTACAAGGGACAAAATTTAGTAATACATATATCTGTAAAATCTATTTAATAAATTATTAGAGAAAATTTTGAAACATCAGTTCAGAGGGAACATTTGATATCTCTCATCATTCTGCAAAACCAAACTGCAAAACTAAAAACTGGTTCAATTAAGAACAGGCTGTCAGGGGTACTAGAATGTGAAAAATGTGTGTGCATTTTGTACAATTTGAAAGAAAAAATATATTCTGTTTATGTAAGGAAAAAAGGCCGCAGAGTCTCTTCTTCCATGAAGATAAAGACAATTAAGGACAATCAAATTATTGAGTATATAAAGGTTATTTTTACATCTATTCCTTCTCTACTTTGTACGTTAGATTCCAGATAGAGCAGTAACACATGAAAGTGTAGGAGATGGTTGTTTTAGCAGGGAAAAAAAAACTCCAAAAACAAAAACCAAGTTTTCCTCTGTTTGATATTATATTTAAATCGTATTTTCTTACTGTGGTTGAGAAAAGTCTAGACAGAGAAGTTTTGGGGGTTAACTATTATGAATTAAAGCATTTATATAAATGCAGAATAAAACAGTCTAAATTTTGGCCTGAATATCAATTTATTAGCTCTGTAAATTTGTACTTGTTCAATTTTTTAAATACTTGATTGCAACGTTAATTTGCTTCTTCTGGTTTATACATAATAAGACTTCTGACTTCCTACTAAATGACATTTTCTTCTACCTTACCACGTTTCTACTATATGTATGCATATATACATATACACATATATTACATATATATATACACACAGACATATTTCAAACCAATGTTAAAGTTCATAAATATTATTTTGTATGCTCTCAAGACTCGCCCTTTCAATATTCCCCAATAAACCTTGGATCTATTCTCAAGATTTCTCTCTATCTGAAAACAGAAACTGTATTCGATTTGTACACTGAATTCCAAATGTACCTCTGTCAAAATGCATGGCTTTTTTATTGTTGTTCAAATATTTCAAAGTCTAGCCATTTTTTCAAAAATAAGGTTATATTTATAGAAATATTCCAAATATATTCACAGTTTCTAGAGACCCTACATCCAGATTTCACTAATGTTAATGTCTTACATAACCAGCGTGTCCTTATCAAAATTAAGAAATTAGCATTACTATGATACTGTAATGAAGCTAAGGGCTTTGTTCTGATTTCACTAGTTTTGCTACTGATGTCATTTTTCTCTTCCAGTATCCAATCCTGGAATTCACATTGCACCTATTTGCCTTCTCTATATGCCTATGCGTCTTCTTAGTCTTCTCTGATTTGTGGCCGTTTCTCAGTTTTTCCTTGTCTTCCATGATATTGGGACTTTTGAAAAGTTGCAGTCTGTGATTTTTGTAAGATACTTCTCAATATGGGTGTATCCAATGTTGTGTCATGATTACCCTGGAGTTATGGGGGTTTGGTGATAAATACCTTAGAGGTGAAGTACTCTTCTTATCATGTCAGATCAGTGGGTGCATGATATCACCAAGACTTTTACAGCCAATGTTCAACCTTAATCACCTGGCTAAGAGCTGTCGGGTTTCTGTACCGTAAAGTCACTCTTTGTCAGCACTTTGAATAGTATATGCCTGTGTGGATGTTTGTTTGTATATGTGTGTTTGGTTTTGGCATTTTTTGTTTTTGGTATTTATTGTGCTTGGTTTCCTTTAGGCTTCTCTGATATGTGTTTTGGAGTCTGTTATAATTTAAAAAGTTCTCGACTATTATTTCTTCAAATATGTTTTCTGCCTCATTCCCTCTCCTCTCTCTTACTTCTGTGATGCCAGTTTTGCACAGGTTACACGAACTTTTATCCCACATTTCTTAAATTCTTCTATTTTCTCTACCCACTGTTTTTTCCTTTCAACTTCAGTTTGAGTGATTTCTGCTGACTTACTTTCAAATTCACTGAGTCTTTTATGTTGTCAAACCTACTAACTACTCCCTCGAAGGAACACTTCACTTCCATTACTCTATACTTTCTAGCATTTCCATTTGATGTTTTCTTAAAGTTTCTTTATCTTTGCTGAAACCACCTATCTAATCATTGATTATGTCTAGCTTGTCCATTAGATTTTCTAATGTTTAATTATCAAGATTTAAAATTTTCTACCTGATGGTTTCAACATCTGTGTCACATCTGAGTCTGATTCTGATCATTGCTTTGTCTCTTTAAATTGATTTTGCCTTTTGGTAGGCTTTTTATTTTATTTTATTTTTTTTGGTTGTTGTTGTTAAAAGCCAGAAAAGTAGTACACAGGAGAGCAGGTAGTGAAGTGAATATATTTTCTTATTGGATATCACTTTAGTGTAGGGGTTTGAGTTAACATAGTCAGAAGTTGTACTGGGAGTGAATTTATCATTAGATTGGCCACAGGCACTGAATGTCATATTCTTCCAATGATGCATTGTTTTTTTTTTTTTTCTCTGAGATGGAGTCTCGCTCTGTCGCCCGGGCTGGAGTGCAGTGGCTAGATCTCAGCTCACTGCAAGCTCTGCCTCCCGGGTTCCCGCCATTCTCCTGCCTCAGCCTCCCGAGTAGCTGGGACTACAGGCGCCCGCCACCTCGCCCGGCTAGTTTTTTTGTATTTTTTAGTAGAGACGGGGTTTCACTGTGTTAGCCAGGATGGTCTCGATCTCCTGACCTCGTGATCTGCCCGTCTCGGCCTCCCAAAGTGCTGGGATTACAGGCTTGAGCCACCGCGCCTGGCCAATGCATTGTTTTTAAGTGGCACTTGTCTGGCCTGGTTTTCCAGAGAGTTTCTTTCTTTCAATTTCTTCTCTCTACTTGGCTCTTCCTCCCACCCCTGTAAGCCTATGCACTACTCTCCAGAAAGAATGTGTCTCTTCAAAATCTTCTAACTGTGGTGATGTGGGCTGGGGACAGAGGTCATCCTCTGATTTTCTGATTAAGGCTTAGTCTTAGGCAGCCATTGCATACCTGGGTCTCGGGGTGTGTGTGTGTGTGTGTGTGTGTGTGTGTGTGTGTGTGTGTGGTCTACCTGGGTTCTCAAATGTGTGTATTGGTTCTCAGGTGTGTCAGCTTCCCAAATGCTCCTCTTCTCACTCCAGCTTCAGTGTTGGGCCTAGGACGTATTCGTGCCCTTCTTCCAGGTGTGAAGTTTTGATCTTCCTGTCCCCTTCCACCAGCCCTAGTGAGTTTCCACTCATGCCTAAAGGCAGAAATATTTATACAAATTTTCTCTTTTTTTGTGAATGGAAATAGAGCACACGGATCTTGGGAGAAGTTTCAGCAAGGGCTGCTTTTCTACCCCTCTGGCCCTGCCCAACACTCAGAGAAGTTTTCCAGTGTCCTCCCCTCAAACACCTTTCTCAAGAATCTTCTTAGTGAGCCGCTGTTTGTACTCACGGTGGAAAGGCCTGCATGATCACGAGAACACTTTCGTACCCACGGATCCCAGGAGGTTCACACTCTCACACTACCCTGCATTCAGCATACAGCAATTTGTCCATTTGCGCTGCCATAACAAAATACCTGAGGCTAAACAATTTTTAAAGACCAGAATTTTATTTCTCAAGATTCTGAAGGCTGGGAAGTCCCAGACCAAGGCACAGCATGTCTGTGGTCTGGCGAGAGACTGCTCCATCAACGCTGTCTTCTTCGGGTGGAAGGCAGAGGGGCCAAAGGAACAAGTGCTTTGTCATCACATGGCACAGGATGCGAAGGACAAAAGGGACAAAAGGTGCTAAAGTGAGTTCCCTTCAATGCTTGTATATGGCACAAACTCTTTCATAAAGGCAGAGGCTGATGATCTCATCATTTCCCCAAAGACTCCACCTCTTAATACCACTACCGCAAATATTAAGTTTCAGCACATGAATTTGGGGAGCATTCGGACCATAGCATATAAAGTGCTAGTTTACCTCAGCTGCAGAAAGAAACAAAAGGACAAAAAGCAAACAAAACAAAACAAAACAAAACTCACAGACTAGGTCATTAGAACAGCAGACATTTATTTTCTTCCAGTCCTGCAGGCCAAAAGTCTGACAGCAAAGTGTCTTTAGAATTGTTTTTTTCCGAGGATCTCCAGGAAATGTGCGTTCCATACCCTTCTCTGAGATTCTGGTGGTTTGCTGGAACTCTTTGGAGGTCTTTGGCTTGTGACAGCATACCCCTCAGTCTTCACGTGGTAGTCTCCTGTGTGTGAGCTCAAATTAGTTTTATTTTTATAAGAACAAATTCATACAGATTAGGGGCCCACTTTACTCCATTATGACCTCATCTTAAATAATCTTATCTATGGCTGGGAGCGGTGGCTCACGCCTGTAATCCCAACACTTTGGGAGGCCGAGGCAGGTGGATCACGAGGTCAGGAGATCGAGACTATCCTGGCTAACACAATGAAGGCCCGTCTGTACTAAAATTACAAAAAATTAGCCAGGCGTGGTGGCAGGAGCCTGTAGTCCCAGCTACTCGGGAGGCTGAGGCAGGAGAATAGCGTGAACCTGGGAGGTAGAGCTTGCAGTGAGCCGAGATTACGCCATTGCACTCCAGCCTGGGCAACAGAGCAAGACTCTGTCTCAAAAAAAAAAAAAAAAAAAAAAATTACTCTATTTCCAAATAAGTTTATATTCTGAGTTGCTAGGGCTTGTGGCTTCAACATATGGATTATTTGGGTACAAAATTCAATCTATAACATACAAGATCTGTCAGGATTTGTCCCAGGTAACCAAATTTATACTTACTTTTCTCTGTAAGTACCTATCTTTCTCCAAAAATTACCCTAGTAATTTGTCTTGAGACATTAGCACTCCAATAGGCTCAGAGAAGTTATAAGTTTATAGTTTGGCGGACATTTTTCTTGTCATAAGTGTGAATACAATGCTCTTTCTAGCTGTGTATCTCTGACATGAAATGAGAACTAAATCATTGTATTTTCATTTCTAAAAATGGGTTTTGAGACCTAAGAATGTTTATAAAAATTTTACTTCACTCTCCATAATATCATATTTGTAATAATTTATTCATGCCCTGAATTAACATTATTTACCTAATTTTAATGCTTACAATTTATGATGTCTGAACATGGAAACTTTACATAAGATATCTTGAAAATTGTCTGGATCAATAAGCATTTAATAGATGCTCAATAAAGACATAATGAATAATATAAATGCGATCAGACATAGAAATGAAGAACAACCACCATAAAAAAATCACATACATGCTGCGTAAATGTGCATATACCTAGATTATATATTGCCATGATTATTTTTGAGGTATGGTTGACTTTTTTTTTTGTCTGCATTGATATCGATGAACATAACAAAACAGCAAAACAGAGAAGATAGGTTAGTTTGTAGAAATTTTATAGTTGTCATGACAAGCAAAGCCACCGAATATTTATTCCTTTGTAAAGGAAACATTTTAAACCTTTGGGATAAGTCTGCCCCATTTTGTAAACACAGGACCTGTGGACCCTCTAAACAGATGACTGGCTGATATTTTATATAAAAATGTGTGTGTGTGTATATCTGATTTTTAGTGCTCTCATTACTGTAATGCGACAAAGGTTTCAGAGAAGCACCCGACACAGTTCAAAATATTTCCAAAGATTTACTTCTCTGGACAGGCATCGTGATTTACTACCGCTGTCAGCTAGAGAAAGCTTCTGTGCCCACCAACACAATGCAGTTTGATATCATGCCCAGAAATGCCAGCACTGGCAAATGTCTCTCTTCAAGTACTAGACCATTATTGTGTAAGTTCCCCATAGAGCTATTTTCTAAATGGTCTGAGAAAGTACAGTGGGAATGGCTGAAAAGAATAAATGTTTCTCTTCCCCTTGTGGTTGGCAAGAAGAAAGACCAGCTTGTTAAAAGATGGGTCTAAGAGAGTGAAAAGGAAATCATATTCCGTCACCATTTGCATTTTTCTAGATACTCTCAGCAGGATTTACTTTGCACATGTGTCTGTTTGAACTGTGTAAGCCCCTCATTTCTTCATTATCAACACACTTGGAGTTCTTGCAAGAGTAGGAATTAATATTTTTTAAAGATTAAATGCATTTATTTTATAAGCTTTGTGCATGGAAAGCCATCTTATGTAAAGGAGATCTTAGGTGTTTTTGATAACTGTAATTTAGAATACTCCTTTAATGCTGAAGTCAGAGAGCTTGTCAAATTACTTACAATATGTATAGTTAAATGTGTGTTATATAATATATATAAATATATGAGATGAGAAAAAATTGAATACAGGTGGTCTTTGCTATTATGAATGACTCTGCTTTGCCATGGTCATATTCTGTATTGTGTATTATAGTTGCTGTTTCATGAAGAGATGTGCAAATGGTTAGGTAGAAGCCACAGCCAAATATCAGGAGGAAATGAGCTCATTGAATTAAAGGCCTTGCAATGTTCAAATTGCCTTCATCCCCGACTTTCTGCATCTCTCCTTAATGATAGCCCAGATAAAAGGTACATTCATGTAATAAAATCCAGGCTAGTCCAGTTCAATCTTAAATGTAAATCTTACATTTCATTCAAGTGTCTTCTGCTTTCCATCACAGGAAGAATAATTAAGAAAACCAGAGGAGACTAATATTGAATTTGAAAATATTTACAGAATTAATAGACATTCTGTCGTGTTTTATTTTTATACACTTGGACAGATGTGGTTAAAATAAAATGCCCAAGCTTAGATTCTTATAGCAAAACAAGACCTGAATTGTCTTCCAACTCATATTCCTCAATGTGCAAATGGGGAAAACAAAGTCCAGAGAAATCAAGTGCATTCCTTAAGACATACTTGACACTAGAGGCAACATTGGGAATACTGTATGATCGCTATTGATATAAAGGCATTTGATTAGAGTCTCCACTCTTCACAATCTTCCAGACCATGTTTTAGATCCATTCTCTTTTCAGCTTGAGCTATTCTACATTTTCTATTCTTTTACCCATTACCCTCCCCCTTTTCCTTATTCAGGGCCAAATTTTAGATTGGCACAGCTGGAAGTTTAGTTAAATTCAGAGGAAGTGGAAAACACAAGTAAATGCATTTGAGAATATTTCATGCCAGTGTTCTCACAGTTGGAAAAAACAAGTATAAATATGAAAATGAGAAAGGCTCATTTTCTGTAGCATAGTGTCAGATTTTAGTTGGAGGTATTATCCACACTCAGGGTGTTTTAACTAAATTTGGATTATATCTAGTCTATACACATACAATTACCTAGATGCATTTTTTGGTTTATATGTATATGTGTTTTTGTGTTTGTATTTATGTTTCTTAACAAAGTCAGCTTAGGGCAGCTAGAAACAATAAAATCCTAGGAGCAATGGGTATAATTACCATCCAAATCTTGGTTTATAAGTACCATTCCCTACAAAAAGAACCAGATCTATTTGAAGAAATGGCTTATCCTTAGGCTTGGGTTGGAAAAACACAAAATGAGTCTAGAACACTTGGTGCTGGAAAGTAAAGCAGTTATGAGAAATTGATGATAAATAAAAATCTCTCACTCCTAATTGTCTAAGTAAAATGATTTAGATAGGCATCCTCCATGTCCCTTGAATTCAAATTTCTGTCAATAAAGATGATCCTTTGGTATTGAAAATCAGACCTTACAGAATCAAGGTAAATAGCACATATTAAAAATGTATGTATTTTCCACATTATCTCACAGCTCCAGGACTCCTAGTGAAATCAAAATCCAACTCTGAGTATTCTAGAGGTTGTATCAGCAAATGTATACTAAAATGTGGCATTTTATTATCGATATTTTTAATTAGCAACACTGGGAGATTACAGGTGTTAACTGAACTCTACAGAGGCCCACAACCGCTGACTGAATGAAAAATACTCTAGACAATTATTATTAGAGAAAAACAAAATCTACGAAAATTAACACATATAGATCCAGAGTTGCTCCATCTCTGTGCCAATGATTATCTAGCCATAACTATTATTTCTCTTTTAGATAAGGTTTTAATTTTTAAGTACTTTTAAATATGCAGAAAAGTTGCAGAAATAACACACACAGCTGCTTTATAACTAGCATGTAACTTGCTGATGAGTTACCCCTTTTTTCTCAATACATCAGTGTGTATAAGTACAAGGACCTTCTATTATCTATTCGGAGGTCAACTTTAAATTAAGTAAACTGATATCAATCCCCTATTACCATTTAATACACAGAACCCAACTTATTTCACCAACTTACTCAAACGCATCATTTTTAGGTCCAGGATACAATGCAGGGTTATGGTGACAAGTCATGATTTATGCACTTAAGCCATAAAACCACAAACATAATAATGCAGTCCTCTCAGTGCGTGGTATTAGGAGATATACAATATGGATTTATCCCAGGGAGTTAGAATATGTCATTTAAGATGGTGTCTGATATTTTTTCACTGTAAAGAATATATTAACAATAATGTTGAAAGTACTACATAATAATGATGTGCCAGTAGTATGTATTTTGTGTGGAGATATCTTTAAAATATGAAATTGTTCTGAATCTCATCAAACTTTCAGTCATCACTTTTAGCATTATTGATCATTCTTGTCTCAATCTGTGATTACAAGGGTCATTGTTAAATGATGATTTTCTAATTTATTTCTCTACCCTCATATTTTCTTAGGCAATTAGCAGAAGTCACATGGTGCTTCCTGGAATTTCCCTAGTGGGATCCATAATTCATGGGGTGCACTTTTTATTTTCCACATTATGTAGGGTAAAGTTTTGCTAATTATTCTGTCAGTAAAAAACTAGGTTGTCCTTATCTGTAGGCTAAAATAATTATTATTTACACACAATTTTCTTGTATCCTTTTAACTTCTGTTTTCCAATCCAAATGCCAAAGCTGCATGTCTTACCTCAGCACCTAAATTCTAAGCACCAAATTATATTCTAGTTATCTAGTGTTGAATTACAAACTACTTTGAATGTTAGTGACTTGAAAAAAAAAAAGCTGATTCTATTTCACTAATATGTAGTCCAGGAATTTGGCCAGGGAACAGGTGAGCAATTCTTCTGCCCCGCGTTTTGTCACCACAAAGTAACTTGATGGAATGCAGCTTGAGGCTGGATTTGCAGGCTCCAAGATGGCTTCACTCACAAAGCCTAGTGTCTGTAGAAATGTCAGTTGGCTGGGCTCAGATGGGCCACTCTCCCTTTCCACATGGTTGGTCACCAAAGTTCCTGGGCTGCTTCTATGGCAGCTCACGGTTCTAAGAGTGAGTATTCTAAGGAAGAGAAGCAGAAAGTTGCTAATATGTTAGCAACGGGTCCAAGAAAGTGGAATGGTGGTGGCACTTCTGCTATGTCTCTTCCACATATATCAGGCAATTAATTGTTGAAGATGAGGAAATGTGATTGGAAACATAATGGTGCAACAACTGAATAAATGTATAAAAATAAGCCTCGAACATAACTTCACATAATATAAAAATTTACTGTGGATAATAGACCAATACAGAAATTCCTCATTTCTAGGAAGCATAGAAAAATGTGTATTTATGATTTAGGGGTGGAAAAGACTTCTTTAGATGCCATAAAAAATATAAGAAATGATAACTTGGAATTGATCCAAATTTATAATCTTTATTCTTCAGTATACATAAATAGGAAAATTAACAGCCAAACTGAGATTCTAAGTAAATTTTACCGTACATATCTTACAGATATTGCATCTAGAATATATGAATAACTCCAAATTAACAATAAAAATGTAAACAATCTCCCCCCAAAAGACAAAAATATTTAAAGAGACATCACAAATGAGAATCCATACATTAAAAGAAGGTTAAACCTCATTCGTTACGAGGGAAATAAAGATTAAAGTCATTATGAGATACCGCTTCTTAAAACTAGAATAGCAAGAATTAAAAACACTTTAAAGAGTAACAAATTAAGTCCAATGTAAGCAGAAAATGAGAATTAGAGCAGAGATCAGTAAAACTGAAAGCAGGACATCAATAGAGAAAATCAGCATAACTAAAAGTTAATTTTCTTAAAAACATATGAATGTATAAGCATCTAGCCATGCTAGCCGAGACAAAAAGAGAGAAGATATAAATTCCTAATATCAGAAATGAAAGAAGGGTCTCACTACAGATCCCATGGCCATAAAGAGGATAATAAATAAATATTGGGAACAACTCTGCACTCACAAATTTTATAACCTAGATGAAATGGACTCATTCCTTCAAAGACACAATATAACTAAACTCATATAGGAAGAAAAAGATACTATGAAGAGGTGAATTTATAAAAGAATTTGAATCAGCTGTTAATAACCTTCCAAAACATAAGCCACCACACCCAGATCAGTTCACCAGTGAATTTTCCCAAACGTTTAAAGAAGAAATTATACCACTGTTTTTATAATCTTTTACAGAAGACAGAAACAGAGGAAATACTTTCTAACTCATTTTAGGAGGCCAGCATTACCCCAATACCAAAACCAAAAAAGTCATTACAAGAAAATAAAATTAGAGATCAATATATATCATACATATAAATGCAAAACTATCAATAAAATATTAGTAAGTTGAATCCAACAATGTATAAAATAACTATACACCACAGTCACGTGGGATGTATTCCAGGTATTCAAGGCTTTTTCAACATTCAAAAATCAATTAGTTTAAGCCTTTACATCAACAGTTTCACAAAGAACAACCACAAGATCATGTCATTACATGCAGAAAAACATTTGACAAAATTCAACACTCATTTACATACACACGCATGCAAAGTTGAAGCAAACTGTGAATGGCGGTAAATAATTCCTAGATAATGCAATAAGAAAAGACAAGGAAATTAATGATATACAGATAGGAAAGGAAAAATAAAACTGTCTCCGTTCTCAAAAATATTCCCTATGTAGAAAATCCCAAAGAATTGGCCAAAGAGAAATTTCTGGAACTATTAAACAATTATAGGAAGATTGTAACCATTATACAAAGATTAATATATGAAAGTCAATCACTTTCCTATACACCAAAAATGAAGACGTAACGTTTAAAATTAAAAAGGCATTAACATTTACATTAGCACCTAATAAAATGGTACGCCTTTTTATAGATCTAACAAAATATGTACAAGATGTAGCTGAGGAAAATTACAAAATCTGATTGAAGGGGAACAAATAAATAAGTAGTTAAAATATTCAATTTTCATGGACAGAAAGAATCAATAAGGTCAAGAGGTCAGTTTTTCCCAACTGTATCTATATATTGAACACAATCCCAATTAAATACCAGCAGTTTTTTTTTTATATATCAATAAACTGATTCTAATGGTTGTATGGAAAGACAAAAGACCCAGAATAGCCAACTCAATATTGAAGAAGAAAAACAAAATCAGAGGTCTGAAACTACCTGACTTCAAGACCTACGAGAAAGCTTAAATAATCAAGACAATATGGTGTTGGCAAAATAATAGACTAATAGATCAACAGAACAAAATAGGGAGCCCAGACATAGACCTGCATAAATATAGTCAACTGATTGACAAATAAGCAAAGGGAATGCATAGAGCAAAAGAAGACTTTTTGCCAAATGGTGCTGGAACAACTAAATATCCACAAGGAAAAAAGTTAATCTGGACTCAGAACGTACACCTTTCACAAAAATTAACTCAAAATAAATCATAAACAGAAACATAGTATGCAAAACTATAAAACTTGTAAAGATAACATAAGAGAAATCCTGGGTATTTTACTTATGATTTTGGCTTTTTAGATAGAACACGAAGGGCAAGATCTACAAAAAAAACAATTGATAGGTGGGACTTTATTAAAATTAAAAACTTCTGCCCTGTGAAAGACAATGTCTAGTGAACGAGAAGATGAGCCACAGATTGGGAGAATATCATTGCAAAAGATACATCTAAGAAAGGACTGTCCTCCAAAACATACAAAGATCTCTTAAAACTCAACAATAAGATGTTAAACAACACAGTTAAATGGCAAAGACCTGAAAAGACACCTCACCAATGAAGATACATAGATATTAAGTAAGCATATGAAAACATGCTCAACATCATATGTCATTAGTGAATTGCAAATTAAAATGACAGTAGGGACTGGATCAGTGGCTCACGCCTATAATCCCAGCACTTTTAGGAGGCTGAGGTGGGTGGATCACGAGGTCAGCAGATCGAGACCATCCTGGCTAATACGGTGAAACCCCGTCTCTACTAGAAATACAAAAAAATTAGCCAGGTGTGGTGGAGGGTGCCTGTAGTCACAGCTACTCGGGAGGCTGAGGCAAGAAAATGGTGTGAACCCGGGAGGCGGAGCTTGCAGTGAGCCGAGATCACACCACTGCACTCCAGCCTGGGCAACAGAGTGAGACTCTGTCTAAAAAAGACAATGGGATATGATTATTCACCTATTAGAATGGCCCAAATCCAAAACACTGACACCACCATATGCTGGCAAGGATATGGAGCAACAGGAACTCTCATTGATTGTCAGACTACGAAATAGCACAACCACTTTGGAGGACACTTATGCGGTTATTTACAAAACTAAATATACTCTTATCGTATGACCCAGCAACCACACTCTTTGCTGTATTCCCAAATCAACGAAAACATGAAAACATATGTCCGCACAAAAATCTATATAGGGATATTGATATCAGCTTTATTCATAACTGCCTAAACGTGGTAACAATAAAATGTCCTTGAAACGGTGAACGGGAAACCAAACTGTGGCATATTCATGCAGTCAAATATCAGTGATAAAAAGAAATTAGCTACCAGCTACAAAAACACGTAGAAGAACATCAGTGCATGTTACTGGGCAAAATAAGCCAATCTGAAAATCTACCGAATGATTTTAATTATATGATATTCTGGAAAAGGTAGACCCATGGAGACAGTAGAAGGATCAGTGGTTGCAAGGAATTAATGAGGAGGGAGAGATGAACAGATAAAGCACAAAGGATTTTAGGGCAGTGAAACTCTTCTATATGTAACTACAGTGGTTGATACATGTCATTATTCCTTTGCCAAAACCCGTAGGATGTACAACACGAAGAGGAAGCCCTAAGGTAAATTAAGGACGTTGGGTGATAACGATGTGTCAGTGTTATTTCATGAGTTGCCACAAATGTGCCCATCGAGGTTCAGGATGTGGATAGTGGGGGACGGGTGTGTATGGGAAATTGTGTGTGCTTGGGGACGGGTGTGTATGGGAAATTGCTATTATTTCCATTCAGTTTTGCTGTGAACCTAAACATACTTTATAAAAAGTTTATTAATTTAAATACAGTGTGTAATACACACATATAGATGTGTGTAGTATACACACACACATACACAAATATATATGAAGACTGACAACATCACATGTTGGTGAAGATGTGGAGCTATGTATAAGTTGTTTCTGGGAGTATAAAAATCATGCATCCACTTTTGAAACCCCTCTGTCATGTTATTATAAAATTAAACACGTGCCTTCCTTATGACCTAGCAATTTGGCCATTGTGTATATGAGCAACAAAAGCAAATATCCACAAAACATCTGCATAGTTATGCAGCTTCATATCACACTTGGGCAAACATTTCTTTCATAGCAGCTTTGTGTTCCTTTTTGTATACCCCTCAGTTTAAAAGGAATAACTTGCTGCATAGTCATACAATTAAATATCACTCAACACCCAAAAAAACCTGAAAAATAAATATGAATCATTATAACATTATCATAGTGCACAAAGTAGGCACAAAAGAAAATGTGCCACATTATCCCATTTATATGAAATTGAAGAACAAATAGAACGAGGCTGTGCTCATCACAATCAGAAGACTGGTCATCTACAAGAAAGGCAAGACTGACTGAAAGGAGGCAAAAGGGAATTTTTGGTGTCCTTGCATTGGCTCTTTCTTTTGCCTGGAGTGCTCTTCTCCTGGATTTCTACATCCCTAATTCCTTCAGTTCATTCCAGTGTTTGCCTCAGCAAACCCTTCTTAAAAAGGAGAACTCGAACAAGCTACTTTAGTGTTGTTTTTTTCATCCCTGTGTTTTTTTCATACCTTGTCTTCTTTCATAAAACAAAATGGGCTTGTTTTAAAAATAATATTTTTTTTGTTTATTGTATATTCTCCTGAAATCATAAGTCCCTTGAATCCAGGGTGCTGGTTTCTTTCCAGTGCATCCTCAGGACAGTGTTGACACATAGCTGATACAGAAAGTCATCTCCACAATCTCATTACTGATTCTGATGCAGGGTTACTCTTCTTTTAGAGTCAGTAATCTCTCCCCATCCCCGCTTACTCTGTTGTTTATTCTATACCTTGTCTACGCTCTGGTGGCTTTATCCCAACACTCTTACGGCTTCCAATGTCTCCCCTGTCAAAATTTTCCATGTCCTCCTATCTTTGAATTCCCATAAATGACCCTGAGCTGCTGGTTTTCCTGGGACTAGCTCCACATCTAACTCTTTTAGTTGATTCACAAAATATTTCTGAACTATATGTATGCTAATGGGGGAGCTAAAAATAAACACAAAATACTGAAGTTAGAAGAATTTTTAACCAGAAAATGTTAATATGTGAGACTGAAATAGTACTTATTCATTCATAATTTAGTATCTGAAACACTATGGAGACTTTTTGCTTTACCTGTTTCAATTAATATATTACTAATATATGTTAAAACATTTTATCTTAAATGATTCCAAATTAAAAATGATAAATTAATTTGCTGTTTAACAAAGTCTAATAATGCATTTGTCCTAAATATTATGTCCTTTCCATCTGTATGGACATGGAAACCTCCTTCCACAAACACACATTTGATTTTGTTTGGAAAGAAGTACTGCCGCTTTTATGTAAGTTTTGCCACCGATTCAAGCTGATTTAGATGAGATTTACTTAAAAACCAATAGACAGTATCTATATTACAATTTCTTACTCTTTTTTTTCCTTTCCTTTTTTTCAGTTCCATCCCTCTGAGTCGTTGCTCATCAATCATACTGGGAAACTGACTTTTATTCCGCACACTTCACCACTAACTGCATTACAGAGCTGAAAAACTTACTCAAAGTTTAGAATGTGATAAACGTAATCAAATTGCTCTAGTCACATTCTAACAGTGGTGAATAGATGACACTAATTACCTTTTCTTATTATGCTACAAATGTGGTTTACTCCATCTTTATTCATGAAGAAATATCATGCAGCCCACCGAGAGGACTGCAGCAGGATGTAATATTGGCTTATTTGTTTCCTTAGTTTTACTTCTTTCTTTACCAGCATCCAAAAGATGAAATTTTAAGCTGCAATATATTTATATGCGGTAGTTTTTTACCCACTTTGGAAGATAATTGCTACCCATTGCAAAGCCTCACAATTCTGCATAAACAAGTGCTTACAAAACTCCAGTAAAATGATATAAACTTTTTTTTTTTTTTTTTTGTGGTGGTTAGCACTTACTTTTGTTTCAGAGTAAGTGATACATTTTTTTAAATGAGTTAACAGAAAAAAATGAAGCATGTGCTAAAAAATGCATCAAGATGAGAGAAATTGAACCACTCTTTTCAGAAAAAAATATGGAACTATGCCACATTTAAAGTTTTTTCTACCTTTTTACATGTGGAAATTTCTCACTAATTCACCTTGAAACTAGTTTATAGGAAATAATTATTCAAACTTGCTTACATGCTGTCTGGTTGAAATAATTTACATACCTATTTCCAGTGGTCATAGTAGAACCAAGTTTCAAAAACTTGTCACCAGATGATTACATGCTCTTTCTATACATCAAATGCTGTACTGGGGACGATTATCAGTGAAAGTTTCTGTTTTCATTTGTCAGATAACCAGAAACTATTTTGTTTTAATGCTTGCAAGGTTAAACCAACCTCAATATTTTCTCATAAGTCCATAAGGCTTACTTACGATACTAAAGGTTAGGACATGAAAATATTAAGCAGAAGTATGCCTATAACATCCTAAGTACAATAGAATATTGATTGATTTTTAGAACCATTAAATTCTTAACATTACAATGGAAAGTATATCTGAAGTTCAATAAAGAAGATCTAAATGAAATGAAGAGTTTGGAAGTTAATATAGACATTGAAATTAAATAAAGTGTTTTAGGTTCCTCCCAGAAGTAATCAGTATAGGAATACAAGATGTGAATCATGACTATAACTTATAAAATGACCTGCAGCATAGGAAAAGCATATACCTAATATGCTCAGGAAAATTCACTTCTATGCCTGATGTCCTTGTTTAAATATTGATAACACTTCCTTTCAGTTTTAAAAATGGTCTGGTTAGGATGCTAAGTTGGGCGGACATACTACTTATAGACAATTATAATGGAATTACATTCCAGTCTCAGAGCAAGTGAAGCCTTAGAAAGGATTTAAACAGATAACTCCTTGACATAATTCACATGGCTGTGTGGAGAATAGATTGGAGACAGTAAGGCACGGAATGAGCTCAAGAGTGGCTGTGGCACAGCTGGCAAGGAGGAAGGCGGTAAGAAATGAATAAGGACAACAGAAAGGCTCCAGATCTTATAATTCTTTAAAACCATGATAGGCTGGGCACGGTGGCTCACGCCTGTAATTCCAGCACTTTGGGAGGCTGAGACGGGCGGATCATGAGGTCAAGTGATGGAGACCATCCTAGCCAACATGGTGAAACCCTGTGTCTACTAAAAATACAAAAATTAGCCAGGTGTGGTGGCAGGCACCTGTAATCCCAGCTACTCAGGAAGCTGAGGCAGGAGAATCACTTGAACCTGGGAGGTGGAGGTTGCAGTGAGCCAAGATCGTGCCACTGCACCCCAGCCTGGCAACAGTGAGACTCCATAAATAAAAGAAAAAGAGAAAAAGCCATGATGAGACGTTTTGGTTATTTCTCCCTCTTACCTTGAGATAAAAATGTTGTAAGGCATTAAGTAGTTTATTTCTAATATGAGATTTACATTTCTTGTAATAATTTATTATTTTGCATATTATAGTGGTAAAAAGGTGGATGGAGGAAGAGCAGTTGGAACCAATTGTGATGCTGCAACCGAGAACAATGAGGGCATAGACTGAGAGGTGACCATGGAAACACATGAGGGGTTTGGCAAGAGTGTTGGAGGCAGAGAAGTTGGATATGAGGGCAGCATGTGAGGGACGCATGGATTTACTGCATCCCTCACAAGGGATGACGCCTGGGTTGCCTGACTGAGCAGTGAGAGGGGTATTATTTATGGAATGGGCTAGGCATGTGTAGGATTTACAAAGAAAACATCTAGTTCTCTTTGTAAATATAAAGTTTGGGATGTTTTTTTGAAGTATCCAAATCCCAAGAGCAAATTGGATGTACAAGCCTGGTGATCAGAGAATTCTGATATAAGGATACAAATATTGGCATTATTAGAATATGATATTCAAAGTCCTGTTGCTATTTGCCCTAGATTATAAGTAACAAATTTTTGAGAAAAAATACACTGGGATACACTCTCTGATGGCAAATGGATTTGGTAACCCCAGGACTTTTCCTTTGTGAAGGTGGATTAGTCAAAGGATCTCGATTTCCTGGCCCATTTGCTCCTCCCTCAAAATTATTTTAGTGGATGCTGCTCCATTGTCTTCCAGCAACTCTGCTGCTGAGGTAGGACTGAGGTCAGCCTCCCAGTGACAGGAAAATTCTTTCTCAAATCCAAAATAATTTATTGTCAAAATCGAATTTCTTAATATGTTTCACAGATGGTTAAATACAAATAACTTCATTGGTATATATTGTGTACCCTTTCGATCTACAGATTTAGGTCTTCTGTAATCAGACAGACTTTCCTATATTTTAAAATATATTTCCATTAAATGCCCTGTACTCTCTCCTTTAAGAAAATCAGAATTCCACATGCTGGCTCTTTACCATTAGTAGTCACACATCCAGGTCCTGTATCTAATCAACTTAACTTTTTGTGCTTCTCCTTTGCATTGTGGAAAATTTTTTTTCTCAAACCAAATTTCCATGTCACTGTCCTGGTATTTACCAGTATTTTTTTTTTCTTTTCATCTTTATTACTTTCAGTGTAATTTTTGGCATATCTATGTAATTATGTATGTGAGCACTTATATTTTAAAAATCCATTCCAATATCCTTTCTCCCATGGAATCACTTTCTTCTTAAAACCTGTGCCTCCTTTATTTTCCTTGACATAAGTACGGATATTTTGACTATTTGCAATTTGATGGAATAAGTGTTATTCAAAAAGTATTTATTTACTTACTTATTTATTTATTTATTTTTAGAGTTTATCTCTGTTTCCCAAGCTGGAGTGCAGTGGCACAATCTTGGCTCACTGTAGCTTCTGCTTCCCAGGTTCAAAAGATTCTCCTGCCTCAGCTTCTTCATTTGTTTCTTTTATGGGCTTTTTTTTTTTTTTGAGACGGAGTCTCGCTCTGTCACCCAGGCTGGAGTGCAGTGGCACCATCTCGGCTCACTGCAAGCTCCGCCTCCCGGGTTCCCGCCATTCTCCTGCCTCTGCCTCCCGAGTAGCTGGGACTACAGGCGCCCGCCACTGCACCTGGCTAATTTTTTGTATTTTTAGTAGAGATGGGGTTTCACCGTGTTAGCCAGGATGGTCTGGATCTCCTGACCTCGTGATCTGCCCGTCTCGGCCTCCCAAAGTTTTATGGGCTATTTTAACTGACATTTTAAAAGCATTTTATGTCCAATTTTCCCATTATTAACATATTTTTAAAACATTTAATATTCATCCACACTTTGCTTCACAGTATTTTGATAGACTTTCCTTAGCTATTTTATTTATATTCTTGTGCACTATATCAAACTTTTTTGGTAGATAGATTATCTTATCTATTGTGTTTTTCATATGATGAAGGTAGATAGGGGGCATCAAAAATCTTAGTCACTGTGTATCTTTCCTAAATATTTTCAAAACCATCAAGAACTACAATTGCTGACTTGTAGATTTATCTCACACATTTTAGAAGTGCTGCCTCTGTTTAGATGTTTCCTGTTACTGGGATTAAATTTAAATTTTTCCAAACAGACAAGGGAAAAGCAGGTGTTACTATAGTATGTACATGGTAACTTTCATAAGTTAGCTTATCTACTAACAGAAAAGAGTCTATTACTTAAATATCTCACATTTTTTGTTACCACTCTTTAAGCCTTCTGTCCAACTTGTATTTCCAAATTAAGAAGGTTTATTTTTACCAAATATTACTATTTTCTAACAAATTGCTCAACTCTCTCAAGAAGAAATGTTATGTGTTAATAGTTTTAATACTTTTGTTTTTAAATTTTATCTATTTTTTCTAATTTTTCCCAATTTTGTAGTATGATATTGAAGCCATTTATTTTTATTAATACTTATTTTGGTATATCCATATTAGCTGGGTTTATTTTGGCAAGTTTTATGCAAGCTAAAATTTGTAGTTTTGCATTTTTTGCAGTCATTTTTCATAGAAGACTTTTTCTAATATTTTCAGGTATTCATAGCTTAAAAAGTCATACCTAGCTAGAAAATTTTAACTAAAGCTACTTTTAATAATGAAAAACAGTTTAATATATTGAGAACATAAATATTTTAACACAAAAAGTAATGGAGGTAAAAGTCAAGATAGACATTCTACAGATGTATAAAATATAAAAGAAACAGTAGATATTTTCTATAATACAAATACATTGTATTATATAGAATTTTTCTATAATACACAAATATTATATAGTACAACAAGTAATATACTGATTTTCTAGTACAAAATAAATAAATCAACCCAAGTGTTTCAGATTCAAGTTATATCTGGTTAGAAATGTGAAACTGCTTATTAACACTGTATAGAAAGTTTCCAACTTAGCATGCTGCTATAGTAATGTGATAAGTGCCCAAATATGTTAAGGTTATATAGAGAATCTTTATAAAATACCCAGATATACAGAGAGATTAACCATGTATCATTATAAACATTGAGCTAAGTTCTTAATGTTTTAGGAAAACAAATATTTATTAAAATGTTTTAAGAATTGAGAACTACAACAGCAAGAAAACTTAAATCAAGCCAAACGAAAACATAAATACATTTTTAAAAAAATATCCTTCAAATATACTTGGAGTTTGATAACAATGAACTAAGACGTTGTGTTAAATATAAGTGTTGCAGTCTCCTTACTACTTAGTTTAGTGAGGTCTGAGTTCTTGTCCTACAACCAAGAAGAATAAGGCATGCAGACACCAGAGAGTGAGTAAGGCAGAGTAGGATTTACCAAGTGACAGAAAAGCTCCCGGGGTGAGAGGGACCCAAACAGCGTTGCCAAACATGGGGCTGAATTCTGGGTCTTTTATGTGGCAGAAACAAGGAGGTCTTCTGTGGGTTCTGCCTTAATTGGAGGATAAAATTCTCCCCCCTTGACGTTGCAACTGTGCATGCCTGGGGTTGTCCATAGTGACTTCATCTTGGTTACCCATGAGTGCCTAAGCAAAAACCATGGGGGGGTAGCTAAAACCACAATGCTAATGGCATTATAATGAGTTCAGGGTAATTTTAGGACACCCTCCATCCTTGTCTGCACCTGGGTAGGTGACTGGAAAGTCTCTTTTGAGCAGACATCTTGGTATAAAAAGAAGTTCTTAGCCACGTTTCCTCCTGCTAGCTGCAAAACAAGTTATATCTGGTTAGAAATGTAAAACTGCTTATTAACGTTGTGTAGAAATGCGTTCCAACTTAGCATGCTGGGGCATGCTACATAACAGGGGCAATGCAGTGCGGTCTTCAAGCATTGTCTCTTCCCAGACCCTCCCTCTCTATCTGCCTAACCGGCCTGTACCTGCCTTCTCTCTCATAAACCTTGGTAATTAGTGACAGAAAGTGATCAAGGACAAAAGCTACTGCAAGCTTGAGTAGCAAAATTTGAAATTTCTGAGTTTCCTGAGATTATTATTTTTCAAAGACAACATTCTTGCTGTTGTGTGTGTACTCTTGAGAGTGCTGTTCCTCTAGGAAGCTTACTAAAATCTACAAACTACCTAGAAAAACTCTACAATGAAAGGTTGGAGGTCCTGAAATCTACACAGAGTTATTTTTTAGGACAGCCCCATAGTAGGCTGTCCTTAGCAGCAACAGTGACTGAAATCTTGGGCTGGCTTGCATCTGTCCGTCAAGGTCCTACAACCCTCAGAAGTAAATTGTACCTATACTCAGAGCAACTGTTCAAGTGCAGCAGTAAATTCTTACCAGGTGGTTCTTCAACAGATTCTTATCTGGATTCCTGAAAACACCCAAGAGAGTTGAGAATTCAATGCTCTTCTGCATTGGCTGCCTTTCACCTTTGCCAGTTTTCTGCAAAGAAGAGACGAGTGTCCCTTATTATTTTCACTGTGTTCTGTTTGTCTGGATAGACATCTTGTAGATGGCTGAGTTTCAGAAAGTCTGTGTCTTGAAAAATATCACCCTAAAATGATTATGGAACAGCAAAAAAAAAAAAAAAAAAAAAAACGCACACACACAACTGTTCCTCACAAAATAAATTTCTCATAAAAATGTGGTTATGACTTAATCCTAATATCAGCAAAATGTTACAGAGATATTATAGAATAATTTCTAAGAAATTTTTGGCTGCAATTTTCATTAATAATGGATCCCCAGGAGTATTGTAGATGGAACAAAATTAAATATTTAAAAGGTGAAGAAGTATAATACCATCCGCCATGTTTAAAGGTTAATATTTATTTAATATTGTTAAGAAAAATGTGAATAATGTAGAGGAAGTCATTTTATATGAACAGTGAGGTTTTATATGCATCCTTGACTTTGTCAGGAGAGTATCTTTTAACCCAGTTCTGTAATGGGAAGAACACAAAATGCTTTTAGCTCACAGAGTGAAGGGGACTGGCAAGTACCATGTATTAATCCTGTAGCTCCCAAGACAGTCAACCTGCACTTTCTCTTGCCTTTATTCACAAAACCACTCTGTTAGCATGTCAACAGAAAAATGGAGAAAGCAGTAACATTACACATTCCTATTGTAATCAGCAGTGAAGCTGTTCTGTCTTATTTCCTGTAATACATTTACAAGAGTACACAAAAAGTAGAGAAAGATGATAAAAAGATACATTTCTGATGATTCTTTCCCTCTTGAGAAAGCAACATGTTGGCAATTTTAAAAATAGCCAAAATTTTTCTGAGATAATAGAATGAATGGTCAAATACCTGCTCCAGGGCTGCCCCACCTCTTGTTATTGTTGAATAAGAATACAGCTGTGAGTGAACCTGACTCTAGGCCTTCGAGTCGACTAAAATCCCCTGGGAAAGCTGGGATTAAAAGAAATGAGGACTATACAGGCTTTCGCCCTCTGTATGGCATGAACTTTTATGTACTTTGGAATTCTGATGTGTAGTACAGTGAGCGTGTACCATCGAATGAGCTTGGGCTATCTGCCTGCCCACGAGCTGATGAAAAGGTATCTCTCTGGTGTGTTCAAGATCAAGACTAGTATATTCTGTCTCTCCCAATATTACTGTCTTTGCCATTCTCTCTCCTTCATCATGGATTGGAAGGTAATATATTTGACAGACGGTGTCTGGGAACACCAGTCTCTCTGGGAAGGGCCAGTTCTGGGCCATCTTTTGCTTTAGAGGTACGGTGAACTCCAAGTACCAGTTATTATGTGATTTCAAAGAGTCCGAAAATGAAATGAGCTGTAGCATTCCTAAGAGCATAACTGACTAAATATTTTAAATAAACAATGGAAAAGAAATAAACAGGATATTTG
Organism: Piliocolobus tephrosceles; assembly: GCF_002776525.5. Classification (NCBI taxonomy): domain Eukaryota; kingdom Metazoa; phylum Chordata; class Mammalia; order Primates; family Cercopithecidae; genus Piliocolobus; species Piliocolobus tephrosceles. The sequence goes on from NC_045451.1 coordinate 7,397,615, forward strand.
TTATGCCAGCAACATAAAACAAAACAGCTCTGCTGTATGTTAATTTTTACCTATTATGTGAACTCACTTTTCGAGAGAGTGTCATGACATTTACATCTCTCTAGAGCAAGACATGACATTGAAGTCCTGAAAGAAATTTCAAAATTGTAATATTAACAAAAATTACATGGTAACACAAAATACAGTCTAAGGAATTAAATTTTATAAAGGGATACCTATATTTATATAAAAAACATAGTTTTCCCTTTAGCTCCTTCCTCTTTGAAAAAAACAACCATTTTGCCATGAATTCTAGATTTTACTCAAGTTTACATTACATTTTAACTCATAGATATTTTAGTGTAACTGAGAAATGTCTACATTCATCTTGCCTTTTTTTTACAAATATAATTAATTGTCAATAATTGATTTAGTTGGTAAAAGAGCAATTTTCAAGGTGATTTCTGGAAATGAGCTCGTAGGTTAGGACTGGGAAGCCTAGTAATAAAATGTAACATATTGTGTGTGTGCGTGTGATAAGGGTTGGATGTTTGTCGCCTCCAAATCTCATGGTGAAATGTGACCCCCAATGTTGAAAGGGATCTGGAGGGAAGCGTTTGGCTCATGAAGGTTTTGGTGCCCTCCCCACGGTGATGAGTGAGTTCTTGCTCTGAGTTCTCTTGAGAGTTGGTTGCTAAATAGAGCCTGGTACCTCCTTCCCTCTCTCACTTGTTCCCTCTCGTACTTTTTCCCTCTCTCGCCACATGACACACCAGCTCCCCTTCCCTTCTACCATGACTGAAAGCTTCCTGAGGCCCCACCAGAAGCTGAGTAGATGCTGGTGCCATGCTTGTACAACTTGCAAACCTTGAGCCAAATAAAATTCTTTTATTTATAAATCACCCAGCCTCTGGTTATTCTTTTTAGCAATGCAATAATTCCTATAAAGCAATGCAATAGCAATGCAATAAAATGCAATGCTATAGATGCAGTGGTTTGCATGAGTGTGTGTGTGTATGTGTGTGTGTTTCATTTCTTTTTTTCTTTGCTCCCCTGACACACTTTTAGGCTTCTTCAGTTAAGCACATCACAAGAATATTGCTATCTTCTTCCTCTCCCTTTTTGGTCATATCAATATGAACAGAAACATTTATTGACCTACTACAGGGTACTGTGTTTGAAGTTTTTAAGGTTTTATTTCTTGTAATTTTTACAACTTTGTGATGAGTTTCTTATAATTTCCAAGCTTATGTTGCAGAAGTTAACGTTAAAGTTTATTGATCTTGTGTGAGAGAAAGGTAATTTAAGCAAAATTCTCCTAATCCTTGAGAAGTTAGAAAAGAATGCATATTCTGTTTAGCATTATATGAGAAATTTAAATTTAAGTACCAGTTCAGATTTATATTACTTCATAAACGTATAAGTCATGTTAGACTTTGAAAATCTATTTTCACAGATTTATGTATATATCTACTAATTGACACTTTAAAAAGACAAAAATAAATTCTATCTCATTTAAATCCTTTCCTTGAGCCACTGAGATATGCTGCATGACATTACATATCAATATTCTTGGTATGACATATAATTTACTGATAAAAAATAAAAAGGATTCCGATATCTCCTGAGAAAAAACTGATGTATTGAAAACATTTTAGCATTAGTAGTCATTCATTATATTTTTAAATACACTAGTTTTAAATGTATTTATAGTAACTTTTTTTGTAAAAGATAAAAACTTTAGTATTTATTTTTAGAAAAATTTACCCTTTAAATTATGATATAAAATCTTAATTTATATCATCTATTCAAATAATATTGAGGTGTAGCATAAACACTAAAAATAGATTAACAGAAGAAAGTATAAGTTAATATTTTTATAATGAGGCTGTTCTTCCTCTCCAAGAGAAGAAGGAGTAGCCTGGGATCCACCGGCACCCCTAAGTAGAACTAGAAAAGCCACATAACAGATCAGACTCATCTCTATAAAACATCATGTAGCTGCTGAGGCGACAAGCATGATAGGACTTTCGTGAGGGCAAAGTTGACCCAATTTTCCCATAAAACTGATGTTTATAGTGTCTTTTGGATAAGCATAGGATTAACCCTTCTAGTTTTAAAAGTTATGTTTGTCTTATCTGAGTTATTTTCTCAGATGAGTTACCAGCCAGAAGTCCTCCCAGATAATATCAAGGAGCTGAAACTCACCAGATCACTGCCTTTGGACAATGAGAATTCAGAACCCTCACCCATCAGGACTGCCAACGTGATCATCTGCTTCCTGTTGACCAACTCCTTCTCCTTCCCTCTTCCTAATTTCTGTTTTCCTGCATGTAGTTTTCTTTCTGCTATATAAATCCCTAATTTTAGTCCATCAGGGAGATGGATTTCATGATAATCTCCCATCTACTTGGCTACAGCACCCGATTAAAGCCTTCTTCCTTGGCAATAATGGTTATTGGTTTTCTGTGTGGGAAGCAGAAGGGCCCATACCAAACCCCTGATGTTTTGGTAGCAAGGGATGAACCTCAGAGAAGTGCACTAACTTCTCCCCATGCTTTGGGTTGGGAATCACTGACCTGAGGAGTCTGAGGCTCCTGACTGCACTGGCTTTGCACAGAGCCACTGCTCGGGTGAGAGCCATTTTGTAGCATATTTGGCAAAGATGAGGTGGGCCTTAGCACAAAGGCAGTGGTTCTCATGGCAAGTTTGAAGAATTCTTAAGGTCCCTGCTTGAGTGTGCTCATGTGCACATGCAGATCTGTGGGCACGTGTGTATCTATATGCTAAAGCCTCTACAACTCAGTATCTGAAACGCAAAGTTTACAAAGCTTTTGAAAGAAGCACAAGTGTATGGAATCTTACCAGTCTTGCCATTGAGCCTCAAGTTATTGCCCAGTAGACTGGATTAAATGAAGGTGGTGATGAATTAAATGTGACAGTTGAGGGAGAGGGAGGTGTCAGTAAACATACCTGAATATTTACTTGAAAAAAAAATGTGCGTGAAAACCAGAAGCATCATTTGGGGTGTATCATCAGGATTTCAGAGTTGGACCTCACAAATCGGGTAAGCGTATAAAACACCTGAATGTTCGTATCAGTGAGGTGGTGGAAGTACGACTCATGAATGTTAGAGGAAGAGGCTTCAGATAAATTGGTATTCTATTAGCATATTCGTAGAATATAATTGTGGGAATGTATTCATAGGAGATTACCTAGGGGAAAAGATGGGACAGTAATGAACCCCTATGGAATCTGATATTTTTATGTAAACAACAAAGGATACCCTGACCTGTAAGTTCCTGAGCAGATGATAGAGTGGTGAGAGGAGATTTTTAATTGTTTACAGCTCTAGACAAGCTTTGTGGCTATGAAGGTGAGTTAAAGTGACTTTAATGTATTGAATTTATTTCAATTTATTTAACTTTTCAAACTTCATTTTTTATATTAATTACATGCAGAGGTAGTGCGGTTGGAAGTAATTTTATTTAATGACTGGGAAAAGCAACTTAACTGAAAGAAATTTGGAAATAAGTGCAAAACTACATAGGTGTGAGAAAGTGTAAACTTACAACTCAGATCAATTTGACAATGAATATTTTCTAAGTTTTAAATTAAAAGGGGTTTATCAACTCTTCAGCTTTACAGTATAAGGGAACAAATCTCTGTATTTGTGAAAATCTGGGATTGATTTTCAGGCAGTTGCATGTTCCATATCCTCCTTTGTATTAGTAAACTTTTCTGTTACTGCGAACAGTGTGGTACCACTTTAAAAATAAAACAACCAACAGCAGTAGCAGCAACAATAAAAACAAACCTTCCTTCCCAATAAGGGTAACAATGAAAGGCATAAGGAAATAATTTACTAATGCTTAAGAATTTGGGGAAAATTTATTGACTCAGGGAAAGTCAATAAATGAAAGGTCTTGTTCCCATGCACAGGATGGTGGAGGGGCAGCTGCCCTGCTTAAGTCAGGAAGGTTTGAGCCCCACCCCAAGGCTGAGAGTGGAAAGACAAGGCACATTGTGTTGTTGGTCCTCTGTGGATTCATACAGCTGTAGCTGACTTCCGATGGACTTCTCATTACGAGAAAGTTAATAAACTGAAGTCATCTTAGTAAGCCACTGATTTTTCTTAATTCTGCATTAATTTATAACTGCTTTACTTTCAACCTCTGTGATCTTGTGCAAATTTTCTAACCACTACGTGATTCAGAGACTCATCTGAAGATAGGACATGCTCCACGTAGCTTCTACAGTGATAAACAGGGATAACGTGCTTCGAATCCCTAGCACTGTGCCAGCCAAAAGTGAAGTTTCAGATATTGAAATAAGTTATTAAAATTAAGGAGGGGGTGACAATCATAAAGGTCTATCATATTGCAGTTTTTAAAATATGCTGTACAAAGATACTATAAATAAAATAAAAGTCAGACCAGAGTGGGGAAAGTTTTTGCAACCAACATGAAAAACTATGGATTAGAATTCAAAATGCATAGAGCACCTACTGATCACAAATCAAATTTCAAATAGAATAGATAAATGAGCCAAAAATATAAACAGGATGATTCTATTTTCCTGAAAGTCATCTTGGGCAAATTTTAATGTCAAACATTAACATTTTATTTAACTGTGTTATGAGCACATCAGTCTTTAATATTTTTATCTGATCAATATCTTATAGTAAAAGTAAAAATTACTAGATGGCAAGAACGATAAATGTTTTTTCAAATATTAAAAATGTACACGAATCTGGACTTTGGTGAATAATGCTCCCTCCACCTAAAGCTAGCTGTGTCCTGGAACCTACGAATATGTTATTTACAGGATAAACGGGACTTTACAGACGTGATTAAATGAATAATTTTGAGGTAGTGAGATTATCCCGGATTATTTGTGTGGTCTGTTGTTATCATAAGTGTCTTTATGCAAAGAAGGCAGAAGAAGCAGAGTTGGAAAGAGATGTTAGGATGGAAATGGAGGTGAGGACAGAGAGTTATGCTATGATTCTGGTTTTGAAGGTGTAGGACGAGAGCATGAACCAAAGAATGTGGGCAACCTCCAGATGCTAGAAAAAGGCAAGGGAATGAATTTTTCCCTAGAGCTTCCCGAGGGAATCAGCCCTGCCAACACCCTGACATTAGTCCAATAAAACTGATTTCACATTTCTGACCTCCAGAATTGTAAGATAACAAATTCATTTTGTTTTAGCCACTACAGTTGTGCTGATTTGTTACAGCAGAAATATGAAGCGCAGCCTCCTTCCTGAATTTCTGCAGCACAGCTTCATTGTCTGCAGCTGTATCGTATCATCTGCAAGAAGTGCCTTGTACTCTCATCCATCCAGGTTTTGTTTTTTTTCTTTTAAGTCTTATCAACCCAAATGCAGTTTAAAGCCCTTAAGGCAGACAATGTGTTCTATATTTCTTGGTATAAAATAAGGGTGGTGATTAGATGTATTTCATATATATACTTTTATTTTCTCATTTAAACATGTTCTTCAGCAGCACTTACCTCCAAGAATCTTTTTCTCGGACAATGAGTTATCATCCCCTGGAACCTATGTAAAATTCAGTGATTAGCTTAAAATTTCACAAATAATTTTCTTGAATCTCAATAAATAATAGTAGCAAAGTTTGAAACGTAGGCTTTGTTCTGGAAAAGAAAAGGGACTCTCAAACTCCATCAACTGCTAATTAACATATCCAGCTTGGCACAAGAAGGTGGAAGAAGTTGTGTGGGAGGACGAAAGGGAGGACACTGTGGTCCCTGAATAGAGATAGCACTTGTCACTACACACATGACAAGAGGTCCCCATAGTCACAGATTCTGTAGACTAGAAGGTCAGGTACTTGTTGGAGGATGCTGACTAGGCTGCCATGGGGGACAGGGTGGCCAGGTGGCTGTTCTCAATGCCAATCCTGGTGCCTACACATGACCCCCAACATCCAGACAGGGCATTTCAGAGCACAGACTGCAGAAGCACCAGCCCTCGCAGGAGAGCTGTGATGCCACCCCTTGAGAAGAGCAGGGACTTGGATTACACACGGCTTTTCTCCTAGGACCATCAGCAGGGGTTCCTGATGACATTTTCAGAGGAGCAGGGAGAAGGAGAAAATCTGAAAAATAGCTGAGAAAAAAAAATAGCAAAGTTATATGCAATGTAAATTCCTGCTGGACATCTTTGGTTGTCTTATGATACAGAAAAAGTATGTTCCAAAATGAGTCCACGGTTTTAAAATTGTCTCATCTTCTCCACACCATCCCTGCAACGGACATTTCCCACTTGTCTAACATTTCCTAAGTGTCATTTTTATCCACTCTGTCACCCAACACTGAGAAAATAATTATCATAAACCACTTGCTCAGTCTGTCTATCAGACCGACTCAACATCCCTTCTCGACTGTCTCCTTTCCAGAAGCCAAGGGCCTGCTTTGAGCTCCTGCCATCTCTTGAGTAAATTATTCCAAGTGAACCTTGTTAAGGCAATCTTTGATATGTCATCATAAAGCCCTCCATTTATGATACAGGTAGATTGTAAAGTAGCTCCGAACCAAAGTGAGCCGCATTCGTTCACTCAAGAGTATATTCATCATCTCGCTGAATGACAGCTTTAGAAATCTTCTTCCTATCTCTATCAAGTTCAGCGTCCCTCTGTCAAAGAACACAGTGAAAAGTATAAAGAGAAAAGGTGAGAAATAATGGCAAAATGTGAATGTACTTTTCAGTGAGTAATGAAGACTAAAAAATATTTAATTGCCTGAATTCAAATTTATTTTGATAGAAAATAACCATATGTAGGAGAGTTATACATTACGTAACTACATTTGTTGTGCAGATATACTTGGCTCCACTTAATAGACTTTTCCCATAGAATGAAATATAAGGTACAAATATGATAAGCATATCCTTTTTAGGGACAAAGAAGTTAATAGAATTAACCTCAACAAAAATAAAATTAAGTTTTCAAAGAAGATGGCTTTTATTATAAACAAACACACACTTTTATTATAAATACAGTTCTACTTTTAAAAGTACCTGTCTACTTCATAAACACTTTCCTACCTCAGACAAAAATATTTTAAAATTTCTCAAACTATAAATGTAACAATGTATCTTTAACTGTGCTTTATGAAAGAAAAAAGCTCTTCTTATTACTTATGTAAATGGGGAAGACAGACACTGATGATTTTGAATCTGGAACACAGCTCCTCGCATGTGGCTCTTTTATAATGACATCTGGCCTCAAGCAGGTAGAAAAAAAACCACTCTGGAGGAAAGTATACTTTAATTAACTGCAAACACTTCTCAGGGCCATCTTCAAACACTTGCACTTCATTGCAAGACAGAGAAAAGATAATTAATAAAAGAGTCTCTCTAGAAAATAAATCAGTCAGAAATAATTCTTTGTTAAAATTTTTGGCACTGATGACATCCAGTGTGACAGGAGTTGGCCGCCTCCACCTACTGTTAGTCTCAGTCTCTGCTCCCAGGACACTGTTCTGAGATTGTCATGTTCCTTCCATCCAAGCAAGAAAGCAATAATCAACAACTCCATTGAGTAAATGGAAGTGTGAATAGCACTGGATATGCATCAATAACTGGGCAAAGTAACTCTTTGCACCTGCTCCTTTTTTGTATTTCATAATTGACATCAAAGGCTTATAAAGGCAGTGCTTTTTCCCAGTGATTGCTACATTGGTTTTCACCTGCTCTTTCTATTTCATTAGAAGTGGGAAAATGTGTTCCTATTTAATGACTATCTACCTGACTCATTAGTGTAGTCACCTGTGATGGTAAAAGCCTGTTGGGTTTATTAATAAATTATTGCTTATCAGGCGGAATAACATTTACAGTCACACTAAGTATAATTTGTCTTGAGCTCCAAGAACAATATAAAGGATAACGGTTTAGTGTGTCCTAAGTTGGTTGTGAATCTATTTTCTATAGAAAAGAGTTCATGTTTCTAAAAGTGGTCTTAAGGCCCTTCTTTTCTCACTGATACTACATTCAATACACACACACACACACACACAGCTCTTTCAACATGTGTCAAATGTAATAGCACTGAAGAAAAAGCGGAAAATTGAACAAACCCATAGGGAGAAATTCAGTACAAAAAGAGTTTGAAGGATTTCAAATAATGTAAAAACCTACAAAATCCCTACCATAAAGATCCCCAACGTATATAAATTAATTGTAAGAAGGGAAAAAAGAAAAACATGGCATCTAGACATGCGTATTTTAAGAAAAAGCCTCAACGAAAAAGCAACCTTCTTTGGCAGTTCTTACTACTGAAGGTGTTGAATTTGATTGATATTGTAGAAATTTACAAGAAAATTAGGTGTTCTGAAACAAGTCGTGTTTCAGTTTTCGATGTCTATTGTGAACTATTTGCCTGGCCAGGTAATGAAGTAGAATAGCAGCGGGGGTGCTGGCATGATGAGGTTAAGCTGGAAGATCATCAGTGGAAGCATGTATCACTGTGCATCTAACAGTATATTGCCACCCTAAGGATGCTTCCTAAGACTTCATCCTGTCTCCTCATGAGAAACATAAGTTGAATAAAAGTGAGAAAGGTAGTGCAATACTTGGTCTGCTATAACCAGTATGGTTTAAAACTTATCATACTTGGGGGCCGGGTGTGGTGGCTCACGCCTGTAATCCCAGCACTTAGGGAGGCTGAGGTGGGCGGATCACAAGGTCAGGAGATCGAGACCACAGTGAAACCCCGTCTCTACTAAAAATACAAAAAATTAGCCGTGCGTGGTGGCGGCGCCTGTAGTCCCAGCTACTCGGGAGGCTGAGGCAGGAGAATGGCAGGAACCTGGGAGGTGGAGCTTGCAGTGAGCCGGGATTGCACCACTGCGCTCCAGCCTGGGTGGCAAAGCGAGATTCTGTCTCAAAAAAAAAAAAAAAAAAAACTTATCATACTTAGGGTATTCAGAGGAAAGCTGAAGGACAGTAAGAGGGAGCTGAATGATGGAATATATACTTTTAACTCTGGAACTGGAGTAGGAATGAATAATGTCTTGTTTAAAAGGTGTGACTGTGGGAATTGGAGGTTAAGGAAAGCTGGTGTGCTAACGTGTAAGAGGTAGTCAAATAACAGAGGCCCTTCATTGATGAGCTGTTCACATTGTCCCTGTCACTCAAGACTCTACGGATTGATTAGAATTTTCTTTGATTAATAAGCATCTCAACCTTTTTCGTTGAAAATGCACATATTATTCCTTTCCCTTCGATGTTTGTCTTCACTTATTCTTAGTGGTTGGGTAAAATATCACCTGATTGGAGAAGTGTCCCTGGGCGTCCTTCCCAATAGGGCATTCTGCAATGATTCTCTGTTACTGCTCCTGGCTTTCCTTTGCTCTGCATTTGCTTTTTCCCGTGTTTCTTGATGGTCTACGATGTACATGCCACGAAGGCACAGACCTTGTTTTCCTTAGTCAGCACTCAGTGTTCAGCATTCAGCAGAGTGACTGGCACTTGATTTGTGTTCAATGAATTATTGATTTTAAAAAGCAAAATAAATACTTTTTAATAAAGAATAGATAGCAACATATTAGCTTCCTGATAAGTGCATGAAAAGACATGAATTTTAAGGAAAATGGATCAAAGATATATAGAAAATATAAGTAGATCAAGATCTTTTAAAAATAAAAATAACTCTTTCAAACAGCTTCTCCCCTAAAATTCTCCATACTCAGATGGTTTTATGAGTAAATTCTTGCAAATTAAGTGAAATCGATAACTCCCATGGTGTTTGCATAGTTCAACAGCACACAGGAGAAAGATAGCTTCTCAATATATTTATAAAGCAGTGTTGTGCTGGCAAGGAGAGCACATAGAGAATATTTCACTTATAAATATTGATACAAAGTTGTAAATAAAACATTAACACATAGAATCAAGTAAAACATCACATGAATAATACACCCAAACAATTAGGAATTATTCTTTTAAGATAAGAATGATAGAAATGGTTTGGAACTACAAAATTAACTAAATATATTTTATAATGTTAACTAGTCAAAATAAGAAATATATAAAAACTTTTACTGATGCCAAAAAGGTCTTTCTGACAAAGTAATCCACTAACATGTGAATCGAGGAATACTTTGTTAGTAAGCTGGGAGTGCAGGCCAAGGTGCAGAAGGCTTAATGTTGAGGCGTGAGAAGCATGCGGATCAGGGGCAGGAGGAAGACGGAGATTTCCTGGTCTTTGTAAAACCTTTAATGGTGTTATGAAATTTCTCACCAATTCAAGTAGACATATGAATGACAAAAAACAAATATGATACATACAGGAGTACCTTGGAGATGTTGTGGGTTTGAACACAATGAAGCGAATATTGCAATAAAGAGAGTCACAAGAACTTTTTTGTTCCTCGGTGCATATAAAAGTCATGTTTACACTACCCTGTAGTCTGTCGTGTGCAATAGAATTGGGCTTGAAAACCAATGTACGTACCTTAATTAAAAATACTTTACAGTGCCCTGGGGCGGTGGCTCACACCTGTAATCTCAGCACTTTGGGACGCTGAGGTGGGCAGATCATCTGAGGTCAGGCGTTCAAGACCAGCCTGGCTAACATGATGAAACAAGGTCTCTACTAAAAATACAAAAATTGGCCAGGCATGCTGGTGCACCCTTATAGTCCCAGCTACTTGGTAGGTTGAGGCAGGAGAATTGCTTGAACCCAGGAGGTAGAGGTTGTAGTGAGCCGAGATCATGCCACTGTGCTCTAGCCTGGGCAACAGAGCAAGACTCTGTCTCAAAAACAAAAAAAACACAAAAACAAAAAACTTTACTGTGTGAGTCACATGTATTTTTTTGGTTTTTCAGTTCATACAAAAGTATTGTCTACACTATACTTCAGTCTTTGAAGTGTGCAATAACATTATGTCTAAAAGCAATTTGCATGCCTTAATTAAAAATTGTTTATTGCTGAATAATGCTGACAATCATCTGAGCCTCCAGAGAGTCGTAATCCTTTTGCTAGCAGAGGGTCTTGCCTCAATGTTGGTGGTTGCTGACCAGTCAGGGTGGTGGTTGCTGAAAGCTCAGGTGGCTGTGGCAACATCTTACCATAAGGTAACTGTGAAGTTTGTTGCATTGTTTGGCTCTTCCTTTGATGAAAGTTTCCTCTGTAGCATGTGATGCTGTTTGATAGCACTTTACCCACAAAAGTCTTCTTTCAAAATTGTAGTCAATCCTCTGAAACCCTACTACTGCTTTATCAACTAAGTTTATGTAATAATCATTTTTTTGGTTATAATTTCAACCATGTTTACAGTGTCTTCACCAGGTGTAGACTTCTCAAGAAATTAATTTCTTTGCTTATCCATAAGAAGCGACATTCCATCTGTTGAATCTTTATCATAAGACTCAGTAGTTCCATCACATCTTGAGTCTCAACTTTCAATTCCAGTTTTCTTGCTACTTCCACCACGTCTGAAGTTACTTCCTCCACTGAAATATTAGACCTCTCAAAGTCATACATGAGGGTTGGAATCAACTTCTTGTAAACTCCTGTTCATGTTGATATGGCATCGAGAATGGTAAACTCCTTTTTTTCCTTTAAGGATATATTTTTCCTTTTTAAAAGAAGTTCTACTTTAGTTTAGATTCAGGGTGTAGATTTTCATTTTTTTAAAAACTTCCAACTTTTCATTTAGATTTAATGGGTAGATGTGCAGGTTTGTTACATGGGTGTATTGTGTGATGCAAGGTGTAGGGTAAAATTGACCTCATCACCCAGGTAATGGGCATAGTACTCAATCGGTAGCTTTTCAACCCCTGGCTCCCTTCCTCTCCTGCACCTCAAGAAGTTCCTAGTGTCTATTGTCACCATCTTTATGTCCATGTGTACCCAATATTTAGCTCTCATTTATAAGTGAGAAGACGCAGTATTTGGTTTTCTCTTTATGCATTAATTTCCTTAGGATATGTGTCTTCCACTGCATCCACGTTGCCGCAAAGAACATGATTTCATTCTTTTTTGTGACTGCATAGTGTTCCATAGTGTATATGACCAATCCTAGGTTGAATTCATGTCTTTGCTATTGTGAATAGTACTGCAGTGAATATATGTATTCATGTGTCTTTTTGGTGTGATGATTTGTTTTTCCTTGGGTATATACTCAGCAATGGGATTACTGGGCAGAATGGTAGTTCTTTTTTAAGCTCTTTGAGAAACCTCCAAACTGCTTTCCACAGTGACTGAACTAATTTACAATCCCATCAACAGTGTATAAGCATTCCATTTTCTCTGCAGCCTTGGCAACATCTGCTATGTTTTGACTTTTTAATAAAAGCCATTCTAACTAGTATGAGATGGTATCTCACGGTGGCTTTGATTTGCATTTCTCTGATGATCAGTGATGTTGAGCATTGTTTTCATATATTTCTTGGCCACTTGTCTGTGTTTTATAGAAGGTTTTCAATTTGCTTTGCCAAGACCCATCAGAGGGATCACTATTAATTGCAGCTATAGCCTTACAAAATGTATTTCACAAATGATAAGACTTGGAAGATGAAATTTCTCATTGATCCATGGGCTACAGGATGGTTGTTGTTTTTGCAGGCATTAAAGCAACAGTCATCTTCTTGTATATTTCCATTAAAGCTCTTGGGTGACATGATGCATTGTCAATGAGTAGTAATATATTCAAAATAATCTTTTTTTTTTCTAAATAGTAGGTCTTAACAATGGCCTTAAAAATATTCAGAAAACCATGCTATAAACAGATGTGGTATCATCTAGCCTTTGTTGTATCACTTATAGAGCACAGGCAGAGAAGATTTGCAAAATTCTTAAAGGCCTTCTGATTTTTAAAATGGTAAATGAGTACTGGCTTCCATTTAAAATCACCAGCTTCTTTAGGCCCTAAAGAAGAGTCAGTCTGGCCTTTGAAGCTTTGAAACCAGCCATTCACTTCTCTGTTCTATGAAAGTCCTAGTGGCATCTTTTCCAAGAGAAAGCTGTTTTGTCCACATTGAAAACCTGTTGTTTTATGGAGCCACCCTCATCAATGCTCTTAGCTAGATTTTTCTGGATAACTTGCTGCTGCTTCTATATCAGCACTTGTAGCTTCACCTTGCACTTGGCCATCCTTTCCTTAAACCTCCTGAACCAACCTCTACTAGCTGCAAACTTTTCTTCTGCAGCTTACTGATTTTTCTCAGTCTTCATAGACTTCAAAGGAGCCTTGCTCTGGATTAGGCATTGGTTTGAAGGAATGTTATGTCTGGTTTGATTTTTCTAACCAGACCATTAAAATTTTCAATATCAGCAATAAGGTGTTTTTCCCTTGTGTGTTAACTGGAGTAGCACTTTTCATTTTCTTCATGAAGTTTTCCTTTGCATTCACAACTTGGTTAGCTGTTTGGTGCAAGAGGTCTAGCTCATAGCCTATCTTGACTTTCAAAATGCCTTCCTCCTGAATCATTTCTAGCATTTGATTTAAAGTGAGAGTCATGCTTCCTTTCATTCGAATACATAGAGGCCATTGTAGAGTTACTTATTGGCTTAACTAGAATATTGCTGCATCTTAAGGGATAGGGAGGCTTGAGGTGAGGGAGACGGAGAATGGTTGGTCTGTGGAGCAGTCAGAACACACAACAGTTATCACTGAAGTTTGCCATCTTATGTGGGCATGGTTCATGAGGTCCCAAAATAATTACAATAGTAACATCAGTGATCATTGATCACAGATCAGCATAAAATATAAAATAATAGTAAAATTATTAAAATCTTTTGATAATTAGCAAAATGTGATACTGAGACATGGAGAGAGCACCTGCTGTTGGAAAAATGCTGCCAATAGACATGCTGGATCCAGGGTTGCCATAAACCTTCAATTAGTAAAAAATGCACTTCTTGACAAAGTGCAATAAAATGAAGCAGAACACAATGAGGCATGGCTGTATTTTAAAATGATGACAAATCAATAAAATATAAACATGAGAACATGCAGTAATTAGCATTTTTACAAGTATAATGTTCTAAATCAATAACCTTCTCATATATAATAAACAGGTCAATAATGAAAATCCCATTCACAATAATAACTGCAGTGTAAATAAAAAGAAAGCAAAACAAATGGGCAACATACACAATCATGTGAAAATGTACACAGCGTGAAAAAAATGCATAAATAGATAATAGTTTTGTTTCAGTGATGAAACATTTTAAGCGTTTTTCCTAAATTTAAATAAATTTCAATGAGAATTACATAATTAAAAATAGTTGAAAGCTTCATAAATTTTGAAGACTAATTATCACCAGGCAATTAGGAAAGATAGAATATACTAGAAGACATACCACTCTACCAGCACTGAAATGTTAAAAAGAAAGCCAATTATGATCCTGAAGACAAAATCCCAAATGCCATAATCCCAAATGTTGAAATCCTGAGAGATGAAAATCCCAAAACATAATTCTGGAAAAAATTATTTTAAAAATTATTCAAAAATATGTGTTTACATTTTTAAAGGAGATTTATTTAAGAAACATACAGAGACATCCAGTACACTTCATAGTCCACTCTACACAATAAAACAGGCAATAATGCCATACATATCTCTGCAAGCATAAACACCTAAGTATATTAATGAGTCACACTGGTATAACAGTTATGAGCAGATGAACTGTATTCATAAAGAAATAGGTCAAAAAGAAAAATGTGTAAGTGTATATCATTATGGTTGATAATTGTGTGCACCTAGCTTTATAACTTTGTCATTTCTGAAGTACCATGATGGACAACCTGTTTTTTGACAAGATTGATCAAAAACTGCAGTGGGTCACCACTGCATATGCAACCATCCAAAGAGCTGAGATCTCAAGAAATGTATCTGTCACAAATGTGGACGTACAAAGACATTTCTTTATTTATTAATTTTCAATGCTTTAATACATACATATACAATGCTCACACACAAAGTCCACATTGTGCAAAAAAAAAATGCATAAAACAAATTAGAACTCTCTAAAAGTCTTTACACAATTTGTGCATCCAGTATAGAAATAAGGCAAAGATGAAATGCAAAGCATAGTGAATTATAAAATATAATGTAGCAAATTTAAAATAGTGGGACAAAGAAACTAAAAGAAAAATAAAAAAAAGATAAAAACTAAATAAAGGCTAAAAAGAAAATTCAACATGTGAAAAAGTATATTATAGTAATAGATTATAAGTAATTGCATGAAGGTTGTCCATAACAGCTGGCCGATTTTCACGACCATTAATGATTTTTGAAGTCTTACATCATGATGAATAGCTGCTATTTTTCTTTTGAGTCATAGCTCTCCATGGAGAATATGTTCACATGCATTTTCTATGTGATGCTACTCTTTATAGAATCCCATGATACACTGACATGAACATTCCCTATTAAATTTTGCCATATTATTTGCCATGCTTCTGTGTTGTTTTGGGTGAAGAGAAATCCTTCTGCATGCTCCTATCTACAGGCCACAGATTTGGTGGAAACCATCCTGGTGCTCAAACAGCAACATCATTGCATAAGTGTCTTCTTAACCTACATTGCACATAATTATTTTCTAATTAGCCAGTAGCTTCACTGATCTCTTCAGGCAAATGTAGCTTTAATTAATTAAAAATTCTTGGAATTTCATCAACTGAAAGAAATGCCAATGCAGACAAATAATTCATTTTTAAGCTGAAATTTTCATTGTGTCGGTCCACTCATCTGAGTTCCACTAAATGCAAATAAAGACAACTAATAGGTTCTCCTAACATGATGCAACTATCCTATGTACAACCAAAAATGCACTAACCAGAAAGGACAATCATATGCTGTTTATCAATGCAATGCAAACATATGATTTGTACTAAACATATTTTTAAATTGAAGAAGTTAATCACACACAGGTTACATGTTCTTATTTGTGTTAATGAACTAGCTGGTTGAATGCTGAGAAAATTATCTATTATTCATTGGATATGTAATTTCAGGGATTTGTTTCATTTTGATTTTTGTGTTCTAGTTATACTAGTTGAACATTTTTACCCCAATAGTTTGTTTTTAATAAGATATCAACTTTTTCCCTTTTGTGTAAAAAAGGTGACTAATTTTCATTAAAAGATATAATTGACTCAAAATTTTTCTTTCTCAGTTTTGATTTTGATTCATTTGAGTGTAGTATTTTCAAAATATATATTTTTGAAGATTTGGCATAGATGTCCATTAATCAAATGTTGATTGTCTTGTATTTTTCTAAACATGGATATATAATATTCAACATAATCTATGTAAACATACAAATTTTCACCATGGAAGGAGTGTTCTCTTTTTAGTTTTAGCATTGAATGGGTAATATTATAGTATTCAGCAGCAAAATGTATAAATATAAAATTATATGAGCAAGATAATTTTGAATTTCAGCTTTTATGATTTTCCTAAGTGTCAAAGAGAATTTGGGTTTAATATTAAAATTATCAATTAAGTGTGTTTTGTGTCAGCTACTTTGCATAAGAGATCTCATAAAGTCTTCACAAAAGCAGTTTGGAGTAAGCATTAGCATTCTTATTCTGTGCACTTCATAGTAGAGAGCTGTTAAGGCATCTGAGCAATGTAATAAACCATGGAGCTGGGGTTGGAATTCAGGTTCATTTGACTCTATTCACAAGGATTGCTAATGCTGCATAATGCCGCTAATATGCAGAAGTGAATGTGATGGCTTATCACGTCATGTTAGGAGATATGTAAGAAAAAAATTAGGTGTAGTCTCTTAACCCCTCAAATAAAGGCTGAATTGACACTTAAGAATTTATAATGGAGTAATTTAAAGCATTTTTCGGGGTGATTTAAGTCTCTTCTCAGTCTCTAACAACCTTGGTATTTGAACTAAAAGGCAAGATGCTAAGGAGTACTAAATACAATCAACACCATACTCTAAAAATGCCTGAATTTGTGGAACAGAATGATATGGATTGGTATGTAGCTCAACTCCTTAATATTTTTCAATCTTGTGAAACTTGCTAATCAAAATTCCCTTAAAAACAAGATGCAAGAATAAAATCACCAGGACTCCTACCACTCCAGATATACTCCTGTGGTAGATGACACGGTTGTTCCTAATTCTTTGTTTTCTCATCGTTTAATTTTGGCATATACCAGGAAAGCAGAGATTGTATATGCAGTTTTCTCTGACTAATGTATTATTAAGAGACATAACATGAACCAAATAGCAGATTTAAATGTGTTTATGTTATTTTGCTTTCCCTCTTCCACTTCTACTATCTGCTATGAGAAGAACAATCCCTGGAGAGTCACTGTGTCAGGTACCATGAAGACACAGAGGAAGCAGACCTGGCCCAAACCCCAATTGGTAGGCAGGCAAAGCTGAGCTCACACGTGATCAGACAAACTCCAGACAATGGAGACCTGTGAGTAAAACACAAAAGCATTGTCATAAACCACTAAGGTTCTGAAGTTGCCACTCAGCAATAACTAATACATGGACTCTTGACTAGTACATGGACTCTTGACCTTTGTTGACTATCGCATCATATATTTTGCTAGATGTGTGCCTGTACAAATCCACAATAAGGTAGTCAAGTTTATAACTTAAAATAATTGTGTATAATTTTCTTCATTATTCCTATATGTGAATATATACATAATATATTGCGATACTGCTTTCAGTTATTCTTTTCTTTATTGTCTTTATTATTTAGTTTATCATCTGTTCTTTTTTCTAGAAGATTTAATGTAAAGGTTCAGATAATATTTATTCCTGAGAGTGTTAAGGGGTCATTTCTGCACGTTTTTCACAAACTAGAGCAATTTGAGATAAACAATATTGCAACATATGTTTTTGTAATTCCACGTTAAGAATGCAATTTACATATTACATGATAGGGCAAATTTGTTTTATACGATGTACAAGGAAATCAGCAGAACTTGTAACTAAGAGCCTCTCTACAACATGACCTAAACAAAGCAGGTGAATTTGCTGTTGGTTGTTAATATTAACTCGTCACTCCACCTTTTAGTGTGTCAAATTTTCCTGTTGCAAAACTGGGTAACATGAGGACTTAGGTAACTCTCAGACTTCACCTGATGAGTGTACAGTCTTTTCTGCAGTTATGATTTTCCAGTAACTCCTAATTGACTTCTGTCATTGGCATAAAAACGTGCCAGCAGATGTGCACCACTCCAGACAACTTTACATCTGAAAGTTATTTTGGAATATTTGTAATTCTGCAGTGTCTGTGTCAGGTTTTCAGTTGATGACTGATCAGCACACGTGTGGGAGGAAACTGTCTAAGCTGGGTAAACATCCCCCAAAGGATTAGAAGGGAAAGTACTCTAAGCTCACACCGGTTTGGCAGAACACGTGTTCCCAAAATCCAAAATGAAATTCTCATAATTCACAGATCTCTTAATTCTGGAGCATCAGTTGCAATTCTGTGTCAGAGAGATACATAGAATGGCACATTTCTACATTAAGAAGCAGTGAATGTGGGCTTCAAAAGTGAAATTATTACAATTGCATTTGTGTCACAAGGCAGTTCTAGCTGCTGCCGTATCCACACAAGTATTTACTTTTCTGAGCCCTGCCTGTGCAGCTGCTGCATCAGAGCTGTGTTCCTCATTTCTTCCCCAGGTATCATTGCAGCACACCCTCATCCATCAGGGTTCTCTGGGCATGCCACTTTTAAAAAATCTGAAATAGTCTTACCAAATAGTCAGGCAACATGAAGCAAGCAGGATCAAATGAAGAAAAAATGATGCCACAAAAATGGAGCACCGACCAAACCCAAGTTCCTTTGGCTACATTTTAGCTCAAATAATGCAAATTAAGAAACAGTGATGTCTTTGTGTATGCTATATTATTGCTGATATATTTTAGCTGCTTTAATTATCAGGCATTTCATTGTCATTAAGAAGGGTGAAACTATTGATGAAATTTATGTATTATGGGTCCACTTACCAGCATTTCCTGAACAGGATGTATTAGTGTGAATAATAACAAGAAGTAAATCTTTCACAAAATATGTCTTTCCAAAAGTATCTCTACTTTATATTATACAGAAAATATTCCACTATATCATAGTTAATTAACTAAATGAATCTCATTTTATGGAAGCAACAAAATTTTCCCTTTTTGTTGACTGTAATTTGATACTAATGTACTGCAACAGTATACTTCTCTATAAAGAAAATCTCATTTTAACTTTTTACACATAATTTCTTTGAAAAGTGGATTAATTGAAAGACATGCCAAATTTTGAGTTTTCAAAATGTGTTGAATGAATTGCTAACAGTTGGTGAATTCTTAACAGTTCATTCTCTAAAATATTTATGCCAATTAAGATTCCCACTATTTGCCTATTCTTTTAATTCTGATTATTAGTTATTTTTTCCACATACACTTTTGACTTTCTTCATGTGCAAAATATCTCATTAATTTTTACATTTATTTAGCATTTTTTGCTTTCTAATGAGATTAAATATTTTGCTTTCTTCTTTTATTTTAGTTGACATGTAACACCTATACATATTTATGAGATAGTGTTATTTTGATGTATGTATAAAATTTTAAAATGTTTAATTTTCAAATAAGAGAAATTAGCACATCCATCAGCTCAAACATTGATCATTTCATTGTGTTGGGGACATTCAAAATCCTCTCTTCTAGCTATTTGAAAACATACAATAAAGTATGTTAACTATTAACACCACTACAGTGCTATGGAACACGAGAACTCATTCTTTCCATCTGGCTTTAACTTCGCATCCGTTAACCACCCTCTCCCCATCCTCCCCTCCCCGCTATGCTTTCTAGCTTCTAATAACCACAATTGTACTCCCTACTTCTATGGGCTAAAATTTTTTTTGGCTCCCATGTATGAGCGAGAACATGCAATACTTGTGTTCCTATGCCTGATTTATTTTACTTAACGTCCTTTGGGCTCATCCACGTTGCTGTGAAAGAAATAGCACAATGTGGATTTCATTCTTTTATGGCTAATTATATTCCATTGTGTATATTTACTACATTTTCCTCATCCTTTCGTCTGTTGATACACACATAGGTTGATTTCATATCATGGCTATTGTGAATAACGATGTAGTAAACGAGGGCTGTAGATGGCTCCTCAGTGTACTGATTTCCTTTTCTTTGGATAAACAGTAGCAGGATTGCTAGATCATGTAGTAGTTCTACTTTCACTTTTGTTTTGTTTTTTTCCAAGATCATTGCAGCACACCCTCATCCATCAGGGTTCTCTGGGCATGCCGCTTTTAAAAAATCTGAAATAGTCTTACCAAATAGTCAGGCAACATGAAGCAAGCAGGATCAAATGAAGAAAAAATGATGCCACAAAAACGGAGCACCCACCAAACCCAAGCTCCTTTGCCTAGGAACTCGCTCTGTGGCTCAGGCTGGAGTGCGGTGGCGCCATCTTGGCTCACTGCAAGCTCCGCCTCCCGGATTCCCGCCATTCTCCCGCCTCAGCCTCCCGAGTAGCTGGGACTACAGGCCGCCACCACGCCCGGCTAATTTTTTTTTGTATTTTTAGTAGAGACGGGGTTTCACCGTGGTAGCCAGGATGGTCTGGATTTCCTGACCTTGTGATCCGCCCGTCTCGGCCTCCCAAAGTGCTATTTTCAGTTTTTTGAGAAATCTTTATAGTGTTTTACATAATGGCTGTACTAATTTACATTCCCACCAATGGTGTTTGAGAGTTTCCTTTTCTTCACCAATGTTCGTTACTTTTTTGTCTTATTGATAATGGCCATTCTAACTGGGGGAAGATGCTCTCTCATTATGGTTTTGATTTGCATTTCCTTGATGATTAGTGATGCTGAGCTTTTAAAATACACTTTTTTGTCCGTTTTGTATGTGTTTTTTGGAGCAATCTGTTCAGATACTTTGCATATTTTTTAGTTGGAACATTTCTTATTTGTGAATGATCATGTCTTCTGGTCATGTTCACATTTTTCTCGGGAGATTTTTATGTTTTCTGGTTAATCTTTAACAGATTTTAGAAAACGTTTTCAAGACGAAGTTTATGTGCTTCTAATCTTCCTTTTATTATTTCTAATGATGTCTTTTATTTTTAGTGTTCGAATAGGTATTTTTGAGCCACAGAAATGTGTGCATTTAAAGATTTAATGCAGTGAAATCTTACATGTTGTGTGGGGCTTTTGATATTGCTATTATTTGTTTTGTTTTGCAATTGGTGTCATTTTTGCAAAGTCCAGCTATATGGAGAATATATTATCATCATTCTCATTTTACTATTGACTTCTATGTTTATATGGCAGATTATATCTGTTTATAAAATATTCCATATTCTTTGATATTTAGCAACACAAGATTTCTTATTCTTTTCATTCTTTGGGGTTCAAGTTACCTGTCATTTCTCCTCTATCTCAATATTCTTATGTCAATGATAAAGACACTAATTGGCTTCTCCTGGAATATATGCCCATACATATGACAAGCTATAGTTGCCAAGGGGGTTGATTTAAATGATTCAACAATATGGGGACTTGCAGTCATCCCTATACCAAGAAAGGAAAGTTATTTTATTTGCACAAATAACATAGTACAGTGAACCAGCAAAGGATGGTGGCCTAACAAACAAAAGCGACAACAAAAAATAATTTTAAAAATACCTGGCAGAAAAAAAGTTCATGTTACCTGCATCTAGCCACATTTTTCATTCCTGTTGCTACTACCATAGTTTAGTCCTTTATGATTTTTTACTTGAATTGCTTGGGCAACTTTCAAAATGAGATTACTGCCTTTTGACCTTTCTCATCTGATTTCTTTTAACACACTCAGGCCAGTATGACATTCCTAAGGACACGAATCTAATAATGTTGTTTACATGGCTGAAGTTATTTAAGGTACTTCCATTGTTTTTAGGAAATTGTGAATTTGTTTACTGGAAATAGAAGGCTGGTTTTTAATTCAGTTCAATTTTTCTCTTCTCTCTTCTGTATTAAATCTCAATATCAAACTACACCAAAATTCCTAGAATTATCAGAGTAGGACCAGATGCTTCCCACTAACTAGTGCATGAACATGACCCTCCATAGAAAAGAACTTTAAATCCAATTTATTTTTTCTGCCACAGTATCTTGAATTAACCTTAATAATGGCATTTATCACAATCTATGATGTCGGCTTGCTCATATTCCTCTTCAGAATGTAAGTTTCTTGAGGGCAATGACTGTGTTATTCATCTCTGTAATGAGTGCCAAGTGGCTATTGTAGAGTAAGGACTCAAAACATGCTAGTTCAGAGAGCACATGCATGAACTCGGCGTGAAGATGCCCATGACTGGGGAGAACACCTGTTCATGGTATCGAGTCTCCATGAGGGCATCTCCTCGAAGTCCCATGCAGTCTCTCCTCCCCCTTTTTTTCTCACCACCGAAAAGAACAATTTGCATGATACATGAAATTAGAAGAAGAAAATAAACAGGCTAGCATGTTCTTTTCTGAACACTCCTTTCTCTCTCAGTTCATGATCCAGATGCCTATCTAAAATGCACACTCCCGCCTTCTCTCCACCATAGAGCAGGAATGTATCTGCCTCTTCAAAGGAGCTATCAGCTTATCTCCCAGGTGGATTTAAAGGGAATAACCTTGAAATCAAACATCCTGCTCTCTAATTTTACCAATTAGACTTTTTGTTTTCCCACCCTTCTGACTCATGTGCTTGTTTCTCAATCCTTTATGAACTCAGTATGGAAAAACAGGTATTATTTTGTTAGAACCCTGAACCCAAACATTTATGTCCAAATTTTTTCTGATTTTGACAAGATCTTATAAAAATTCAAAAATAACTTTCAAATATAAGGTAGTCTAGGGTGAGATACATTTGCTGGAATGTTTTTATTCCATACCTTTCTTAATCTTTTATTTTATATATTTTTGAAAGCATTTCTGTTTGTGGATCTAGATCTTGCCGATCTTACCACCCGCATTCTTTTTCTCTATACCTTATATTCGAATTCGACTGGAGAGTTACATGGCTAAAAGACAGTCACCTCCCTGTTTAGAAGGGCGCTTGTACTCTAGTCAACTCACTTATAAGCAAAACGAATGATGACTTATGTACAAGGAGACACGATTTGGCGTTTTGCTGGGTAAAAGGTAACTGACCGGTATGAGGATGGATAATGAATGTCTTACTAGAGAATGATGTGATTGATGTCTATAAGAATCATAAACAACCAAATGTATTAATGATTCAAGCTCATATTTAACTTTCTATTTTGAAGGTTACCATTTCCATAACTTATTGTTGTGTATTTATTTAAACCTAAAAATATATTTACATTTTGCAGATAAGTTTTCTGTTAGAGTCCAAATTCAATGTGGAAGAAAAAACATGAGAAGAGTCCAAATGACCAAATCCCTCAATTACGGAACAGTTCTTTGGTCAGACAATCGATGAAAATAAAAAGAAAAACTTGCTTGTAGGAGACATTTGGTGAAAATGCCGTACTTGATTTGAGAGGGGCTCAGATTAAAAGTAGATGTGGGAGTTGAAACTTAACGAACAAATAGCAAAGCTCTCATCTCATTGTACATCGGGAAAGCACTCATACAGACCTTGAGTGGGATGATAAATAAAATCACTAGCATATTTTTTTAAAAAATTCCGAAGATGGAAGGTGTCATTCAGAAACACTACTGACCAGAATCAACAGAAGCAAAGAAAAACAGCTGTGGGAGGATGAATTCTTACAATGTCTGCTTAAGCACTATGGTACTCAGATGTCTAAGGTGGCCCGCATGACCCACAAATCCTTGTGTGACACCCTTGTGTAACACCTCCTCCCTTCAAATGTGGCAAAAAAATATATACAAAGACCAACCAAATGAGAAAAACAATGGCCATTTATCCTGTGCTTGCATAGCAAGAGAGTCAACCAACATTACCTGCATGTTGGCATGGATTCAAAGGCAAGCAGAGACGTGCGAGAGCTTTGTAGTGAAAAACAGGACAGCTTCAGGCTTGCCATGATTGGAGGCTACTGGCAAGAAGAAGCTGCAGGCCAGCTATCTGGAAGTGGGACATCCTATGGGATTGCTTAGGGGTGTATATTTGTCTTTCTCTGGTTGATCGTAAGTTAGGAAATGGGACAAAAATTAGAGAAACTGTGAGTTGTTAAAGTTCTGGTCATTTTGAACCAATTGTTGCAAAAGTTATTGTTTAGCTTTCTGAATTGTCATTAGAGATAGCAAACTGGCTTCCCACAGGTCTGATTTATAACAGGCTGGCTTCCTGTTTTGTTTTCCGTTGACAAACAAAATTGTATATATTTGTGGTGTCCAACATGTTTTGACACATGTATACACTGTGAAATGGCTAAGAAAGCTTATTAACTTATGCATTACCTCAAAGACATTTCTCTCCCCTGCGGTGAGAAAGGGGGCTGTTTCCCTGGTTGCTGTATATTGTGAGTCAGATTCTCTCCTTTTGTATGTGAACTGGTCATTGTTTGTTTGTACATTCAGTGCTTCAGTTGGCTTTCCTTAGAGACTTTCTTCTTACAAACAGAATAAAGCAAAGTTGGTGGAAGGTAGCAGATGTGGTTAGGTTACCTAAGATTGTGATTCCATCTTGTTCACTGACTCTTTCTCTTGCTGGATGTGATGAACCAAGTTGTCCAGTTGGAGAGATCCATGTAGCAAAAAATTGTAGGTGGGCTCTGGCCTGGAGCCAGTGGAGAGATAAGGTCCTCAGTCCATCAGTCCTTCAGAAATGAGACTTACCAAAATTGGTGGAAGAGATCTTTTAGTTGAGCCTTCATAAGAGACCCTTACCATGGAGGATAATCTGATCATAGCCTTTTGAAAGGCTCAGAAACCAACAACCTTGTTAAGCTATACCTAAATTCTAGAAAAACTATAAAATAGATGCATATTGTTTTAAGTTCCTAATTTTAGGATAATTGGTTACGTAGTAACAGGTAACCAATGTGATACATAGAAGCATCACACTTTCGGAGTTTGAGATTCAGGTTCCAACTCAGAATTGCCCCTATCATGAAGTATTAAAGGTAAATGCATGTTTGTGTGTATGTGTGTGTGTCTATATGTATGTGTCTGGAGTAATAATGGACTTTGTATATCTTAGCCTGATAACAATAAACATTAACTTAAAAAAAAAAAAAAAAAAAACCTAGGTCCTTTTCTTTTCACCACATACTCATGTAATGACTTTCCAATTCAAAGGTATATCAGTCCATGCGGAGAAAATGTGCAAATCATAACAGCAATGAGCCTTTCTAGTCATCCTAGTCAGATATTTCTTAGAGTAAATCAATAAAGAAGTTCTTGCTTTTGACTTCTTTTCAGTTGGTTTACCAAAAGATGTGAATGAATTGATTGTTTTTAAAGACTCCCTGTTCATGCAACGGTTGCTTTTGTCTTTGTTCGTAACAAGTTGTCACTCTGTTATCAACTCTAGTGGGCATATTTTTTAATTAACTTACCATTATCCTCTAGGCTCAATCATCTGTAGGATCTGACGAAGGTAAGTCTCTAAGGCTTCAAAGCAAAGGGCCATGATATAGAAACTGTGGCTTATTCAAACTGATCTGAACGCTAGTGACCCCATCTGTTTTTCTCCCCTCTGTTCCTTAATAGTTGATAAGTGCCCAGAATGTTACAGTGCGAGAGGAGGAACAAATAGGAAAACATGCTAAATTTTACAGCTCAAATCTTGAGAAACCACATAATTTTTCTGAGGTTTTCAAGACATGGAGTATTTTTGTCCTATCAGGCAGAAATCATATTTTAAAAGAGAATACATCATAAAAGCCTAACAAATGCAAAAGTAATTTCACTCTGAGAAGATTTAAGGATACAATGCAGTTTCCTTTTGACTACAATGAGTTCAGGAATTAGAGTGAGCACCTGGAGAAGGTTGTGTGCTGATGAAAGTTGTTTATAGAATTCTAAATAGATGCCCTTAATTGGCAAAACCATGTGATGGGCATTGTTCAGGCGTTAATTCCATCTGACAGTGGAGCTGTGATATTTATGTTAATGTTTGCATGAGTAACAGTACGATCCTAAGATGGGATCTTAGACAGAGAAATACATAATCAGGAACCAGCATCCAAAAGGAAAGTATCAGATGAAGAAGAAGAAGAATGATCCCCAAGAGATGGGAAACCAACAAGGTGAGCCTTGCAGTGGCCACAGATTACAGTGTGAAGAAAGCGTCCAGGCTCCCTGTGCGGCAGGGAGGGGAACCCAGGCACAGCCTGGCATTTTCCCCGATTTTAGCAGATGGAACAGGGAGTCTAGGGAGGCCAACGTGAGTTCACGGGGCAAAGTAGAGAGTGCTGTCAGTAAATCAGCTGTGTCTGTGATGGGTTTTCCGTTGAGTACCAATGAGCATACGTTTGGGAGGAAACTGTCTCAGCTGGGTAAAGCATCACCCAAAGGATTGGAGGGCAAAGTTCTCTAGGGTCACACCAGGTTCGGCAGAGCATGTGTTTGCAAAATCCAAAATGAAATTCTCGTAATTCACAAACCTCTTAATTCACTGGCAGCAGTTGCCATTCTATGTTAATCTGCATCCACAGAAGAGATAGACACCACTAAAAGATTCAAGCAGGGGAAGTGTAACATATACAATTATTATTTATTCTGGTAAAAGAATGACTATAAGGCATATGAAGATTCTACATGATACCATATGGGCTGAGGGAGAGGACACTAAAAAAAAAGAGAATTTTGGAAGTGGGTTCATTTCCTGAGAATGGATTTCAGGCCTCTTTGCAGAAATTATAGTTGCAGCCCATTGACTGCTAGAGAAATGTGCAGGTTTGGTAAGGCCAGAGCCAGCCTGAATTCCCTAGTCAAGAAGCAAGTAACCTGGGAGGCTGAGGCAGGAGAATGGCATGAACCCGGGAGGTGGAGCTTGCAGTGAGCAGAGATCGCGCCACTGCACTCCAGCCTGGGCAACAGAGTGAGACTCTGTCTCAAAAAAAAAAAGAAGCAAGTAACCTCCAGAGCACAGGAAGGGTGCAGGTGACTTGCCATGGGTGGCTGGTGAAAGGGTGTTCAAGTAAACAATCAACACTCTGGCAGTCAGGCTCCAAAGCCTACCAAGGGAGAGGACAGAATTGCATGTAACTTAACTCATGTTTCAGGAATGAAACAGGTGACATCAGTACAAAATATACATATGTGTATGGACACAGACAAAGATCAAGATGTAGAACACACATAGGAGAATAAGAAACCTTTATTTAAAAAAAGTTATGCTAGGAAATCTGACAACTTACAGCAACATTCTCACCCAGGAGTGACTTTCTCCCCACTCTCTCTTCTCCACTCCTGTCCAAAATGGCAATAGTGCTGGCTAAGGCTGAGAAGCCTTGATAATAGATGAAGTTGATACATTTCTTGAATAATACAAGCTGCCAAAGTTACTCAAAAAATCTGAATTAAATTCTTACAGTTTATGATATCTGAATTGTATCTCAACATAGCTGGCAAAAAAACATCCTGTGAAATCTTTAAACCTCTACCTGAACTAAGAAAGTCAAGGAAGTTTTTCAGTTACAAGATCAACAGACAAAATCAATGCATGTCATTGTATTCTCAACAAACTTACATTGAAATTAAAGACAAAATCATATATAATAGCACAAATATAAAATACAGATGAATCTGGAGAAATATGCACAGGCCTAAATACTGAAATAGATGGTATTGATGAGAAACACTGAACAAAGTCTAAATAAAATGAAGATGTAATGGGTTTATTTATTGCAAGACTCTATTTCGTTAGGATATCAATTCTCTCCAGAATGAAGTACAGATTTATTGTAACCTCAGTAAACACTTCGCAGGATTGTTTCTGGAGAAATTGACAAAGTGATTCTACATATTACATGGGAATGCAAAGTTTCTAGCAGCCAAATCAGCTTTGAAAATGAACAAAGTTTAAGGCATTGCAGTGCCTGATTCAAGGTTTATTAAGTCAGCTACTCTTCAAGACAGTGTGGTGGTGATGTTGAAATATTCTAATATTTTAGTGCTGTCACTCTACCTTGCAGTCTGGTAGTTAAGATTCTGTACTTTCTCCCCCATAGCCTGTATTCAATTCCCAGTCAAACTTATTAGTGGATCAAAATAGAAAATATGGAATTGGACTCACTTATACATGTTCAATTGATTTTTAATAGAAGTGCAAAGGCAATTTAGTCAATAAAAATAATCTTTCAACAAGTGGTGATAGAACAATTGTATGTCCACATGCAAAAAAAAATGAAGTGCAATTTATACCCGAACACTATACACAAAATAAGCTAAAACTAGATCACAGACCTTAATGTAAATTTACACTTTTCAGTTAGATGGATGAATAAGTTTAAGAGATCCATTATACAACATGGTGACTATAGTTAATACTATATGATATTCTTAAAAATGCTAAGACGGTGGATGTAAAGTGTTCGCACCACAAAAGTGATAACCATGTGAGGTGATGCATATGTTAATTAGCTAGATTTAATCGTTTCACATTGTATATATACCTTAAAGCACCATGTTGTACAAAGTAAATACGTACAATTTTATCGATTTAAATACATAAATAAATAACATCATAAAATTTGTAGGAAAAGAAAAGAATAAATTTCCAGTGATCTTGGATTAAGCAAACATTTCTTAAATGAGACAACAAAACTATGATCAGCTTAAAAAAGAGAACTTTTACTTCATTTAAATTAAGAACTTCTTCTCTTCTAAAGATGCCTCTAAGAAAATGAATAGGGTTTTAAACAGTTTCATTAAGATATAATTTACACACCATAAAATTCACCAAATTAAATAGTACAATTCACTGGTTCTTATTATGTTCACATAGTTGTACAATCATGATCACAGTAAGATGCTGTTAGAGAATTACAAAAGACTGACATTCAGAATACATGACAATCTTTCAAAACTTAATAATAAGAAAACAAACAAATAAGAAAATAGTAAAACGTGGGTGGAAGTTTAAATAGACTCTCTATGAGTGAGGACATATTGGTGTCAAAAAGCACATGGGCTTGGTTAAGATTTCTTAAGTAGATAATAAAAGGCATTCAGTATGTAATCAAAAATTGTGCTTAGTAAAATTAAAACCATTTTATTTTCAAAGGATACCTTTAAACAATGAAAAAGCCATCCACAAACAGAAAGAAATGTATTTCTTACAAAGTATATGAATCTAAACTGCATAAAGAACACTCACAAATCAATAACTTGCATGCAAACAACCCAGTTAAAGATGGCAAAGTATTTAACAGCCTCTTCAGACAAAAAGAGAGAGAGAGAGATATATAGAGAGAATACATCTATCAGTTGATAGCCATCTCATTACTCATTAAGAACATATAAATTAAAACCACTTGGAAAACAGTCAGGCAGTTGATTAATAACTACATTATATATAGTAAGTATATGTGTGTGTGTATATAGATACAAACACACACTTTATGCCCCAGCCATTCCAATCCTGGGTGTTTACTCAAGAGAAATTAATGCATACATCCTTGTGAAACATGTATGTGAATATTCAAAGCAGTTTTATTTGCAATAGTCAAACACTTAATGCAACCCAAATGTCCATCAGCAGGGGAATGGATAAACAATTATTAGTATACGAAAATATTGAAATACTTCTCGATAATAAAAAGTAACAAACTATGAATAAATACAACAGCAAATATGAATCTCAAAGTAATCATACTGAGCATTGATGCTGTACCCCAAAAGTAGATATTCTGTGTGATTAAATTATGTAAGATACTAGAAAATGCAAACTAATCCATAACACCAGGAAGCAGATTAGTGATTTCCTAGGGTTAAAATAAATACTGTTTGTTTGTTTATTTGTTTTGAGATGAAGTCTTGCTCCATCACCCAGGCTGGAATGCAGTGGCATGATCTCGGCTCACTGCAAGCTCCGCCTCCTGGGTTCAAGCCATTCTCCTGCCTCAGCCTCCCAAGTAGCTAGGACTACAGGCGCCGCCACCACGCCCGGCTAATTTGTTGTTGTTGTTGTTGTTGTATTTTTTTAGTAGGGACGGGGTTTCACCGTGCTAGCCCAGATGGTCTCAATGTCCTGATCTCAAGATCCGCCTGCCTTGGCCTCCCAAAGTGCTGGGATTACAGGCACAAGCCACCGCACCTGGCCAAAGAAATACTTTTAACAAATTAAAATTAGCAGAGCTTACTTGAGTAAAAGCCCTCAGAACCAAGAGCGATTCAGCTATCTCCATCCAGCAATGTGGACAGGTCATATTTACAGACAGAAGAAAAAAGTGATGCCCAGAAACAACTGGTCACAGCTCTGCATTTGCCTTATATGGGCATGGTCTGATCAGTTGGCAGCCTGTGACTGGCTGAGACTCAGCTATTTGTTACAAGAATATACACTTAAATTAGACTGCAGTTTGCTAATTAGGAACTCAAAGTACAGAGACACCATTAGGCCACATTTAACTTAACAGGAAGGAAGGCTGCTCTGGGAGAATGACAGAAAATGATTACAAGGAGACAATGAAACTCTTGGGAGTGATCAACATGTTCACCTTGGTTTTTGGTGAGAGTTCCACAGCAGTATTCATGTGTCAGCACTTAACAAACTGTACAGTGGAACATATTTCAATTATATCTCAATAAAGCTTTTTATGTAAAGACCGATAGAAAGCCAGAGTTGTTATTTATAACAAAGAAACTTAAGGAATTTTAAGTTTGACACAATACTATGGATGAATTTTACATAGTATTAAGTTTCCATTTATATGATATTCAAAAACAGGCAATACTAACATATGGTGAAACAAATCCCAAAAATGTTTACCAGTAATGGAATGATCAAGAGACTATTGATCAGAAAAGTTATGGAACTGTATTTTGGGAAGCTTGAAATATTTTCATCATTTGAGTTGTGGTGCCATGGTATATAAATAAGTAAAATGTATTGAATTTTACAAGTAAGATCTGTGCCTTATACTGTAAGTAATGTATCTCAATAAAAAAGAAAAAAATATTATCTTTATTTCCTTGTTCCTTATTAAAATTTGATCTCATATCTTTTTGACTAAAGACTTACTGTATAAGAATACATATTTTAATATAGTGCTGATATTAGATATTTTCAAATGTTAAACATTTTGCACATTTCACAGAACTTGAAAATATATTAAATATTTTCAAAATAGTGAGTATAATATTAATTATAGCTGGCTAAAGAAGGGTAAATCAAAAGAGTAAATATTTTTCTCAATATAGTTCTTGGTCTAATATTTTGAAAATTCTAATTCCTCGTAAATTTTTTGGAGCATGTACTTTATTTTATTTCCAAAACCTTCAAATACAGTATATGATTCATATACGACTAGATTATTGTTGGGTAATACCTAGTTGATTTAGAAATTCTGCAGAACATTTAGTGAAGCTGATTATGGACATAAGCTTTCAGTGAAATGAAGAACATATTGAAAAAAGTATCTATAGTAAAATGTGATATACTAAGCCGTCTGCAGAGACAGCAAAACCAAAACTTTTTCTTTATTTCACTGAGGCTTTGTTCAGCACCATACTTTGTACATTTTCCCCCTTTTATTTAAGGTCAGAGAGTTCACGTGCATTGTTACTTTTATTTTTTAGCGTTTGACTTCTATTTTTTTCTTACTCTTTCTCTTCTTCTTTTTGCTGCATTTGGCCAGATTTCCTATTGAAGAGTTTAAATAGAGTTGTAGAGGAATAGCAGGAAAAATGGCTGAGACCTCATCACTTGTCAGATAAATCCCAGGGTGCCTCTGCTATATAACCAAGATATTGATTGATTTCTTTACTCCTAGAAGTCTGTGACATTACGGCACCACTTAACGCTCCAAAATGAAAAGTCTTTGCTTGAAGGTGCACTTCTGTTTCAGGTACATTTAGTAGTACCTGTGACTGAATATTACTTTGAAATTTGAAATATCATGCAACAAATAGCACTCTGAAGGGAAATATTGTATAACAAGCTTATGTGTAAAATATAATGTGTATATATCAATTATTTAATGCTCTAAATAACCAATTTATCTTTTTCTTATTTCTCCTTTATCCTATATATTTTTAGGACGTTGGATTAACTATCGCTTGCACTAAACAAAAGGGAACAGCATTATATTCCATTCAATATTACTCTTTTCTTTGAAATTAATTCAATCCTGGCATATTTTAATAAACTAGATCTACTAAATGTTCCTAATTTACTGTGATTTACTTCTACAATGACTGGGCGTGGTGACTCATGCCTGTAATCCCAGCACTTTGGGAGGCCTAAGCAGGTGGATCAATTGAGGTCAGGAGTTTGAGGCCAGCCTGGGCAACATGGTGAAATTCCATCTCTACTAAGAATACAAAATCAGTTGGTTGTAGTGGTGGGCGCCTGTAATCCCAGCTATCTGGGAGGCTGAGTTGGGAGAATAGCTTGAACCCAGCAGGCAGAGGTTGCAGTGACCCAAGACCGTGCCACTGCCCTCCAGCCTGGGTGAGAGCCAGCCTCTGTTTCAAAATAAACACAGAAAGAAAAGTCATACTTCATACTCTTCACTGTTTCAAAATAAATACATATAATATATATAGTTTAAAAGAAAATTGAAAGAAATTATCTAACCTTGTATTAAGTTTGTCCTTAAACACACGGTGAAAGCAATTTATTCAACGGACTTTAAACAGAACATGTTTGATGTAATTCCCTGTGTGTGTGTGTGTGTGTGTGTGTGTGTGTGTGTGTATTAGAATTAGATAAACCATCAATTTGTGTGTATATATATACACACACAATTTGAATTTATCAAATTAGAATTTGATAAACCATCAATTTGTGTGTATATATA
>NC_045451.1:7430519-7454828 GCF_002776525.5 Piliocolobus tephrosceles
TTTATCAAATTAGAATTTGATAAACCATCAATTTGTGTGTATATATACATACACACACATGCACAAACACACAAATTGATGGTTTATCAAAATGTAATTTATGAAAATTTAATTAGTACATGATTTATCAATGTATAATTGGTACATGAAAAACTGCACGTACTTAATGCATGCAATTTGATGAGTTTGAATACATGCATACATACATTACCATTGCTGCGATCAAGGTAATAAACAGAAGCATCACCTCGAAAGGTTTTCTGGTTTCCCTTTGTTTGCTTGTTGTTTGTTTTCGGTAAGAACACTTAAAATGATAGCTACCTTCTTAATTTTTTAATTTTTTAAGCACACAAAAATCTTATTTTTAACAATAGGCATTATGTTATATAGAAGATCTCTGGAACTTACTTATGTAATATAACTGTAACTTCATACTCATTGAAGAAAACCTCCCTATATTCTTTATCAACATCCTCTGGTGACCATCATTCTATTGTCTGCTTCTGCAGAGCGGAATATTTTGGAGTCCACATATAACAGGAACCATGCGGTTTGTGTCCTTCTAGGCCTCATTCATTTAACGGAGCAAAATGTTTTCCAGGCTTATTAATGTCGTCAAAATGGTAGGATTTCATTCTTTTTAAAGGCTAAATACTATTCCATTATATGTATATACAACACTCATTTTTAATACACTCGTGTTTATGGATATTTAGTGGTCTCCCTATCTTGGCTTTTGTAAATAATGCCACAATAAAGAGTGGCAATATAGATACTCTTCAAGATTCTGACTTCAATTCTTTTAAATATATGCCATAAAGTGGGATTGCCGGATCATATGTTAATTCCGTTTCTAAATCATTGAGGAACATTTGTAGTGTTTTCCATAGTAGATGCACTATTTTACATTCCCACCAAGAGCATACAAAGTGAAATTTCTCCACAACTTTGCCAGCACTTGTTATATTTCTTTTAAAATAATAGGCATCACAAAAGAATGTAAGGTGTGAGGTGACAGACATCTCATCATCATTTTGATTTGCATTTCCCTGATGGTTCGCAATGTTGAACATCTTTTGTTATACCTGCTCGAATTTCTAACATATATAAGGAACTCCTAAACTTAATTTAAACAAAATGACCCAATTTCAAAATGGGCAAAGAACTCGGATACAAATATTAAACTTTCAAATATATTTAATAGGTTTATTGTTACTCTGAAATTATTATTATATATATTTTGAAAAGTGAATAACTATAGAGATAACAGTAACATCAAGATTTTCTGTATAGAAATAAAAGACATAGGAAATCAAGGAAGCTGAAACAAAACACCTGTAATCTTAAATCAGAAATTTTGAATTGAATTCGTGAACTCCTAGAATATAAGTTTTCTAATCCTGTTCACTAAATGCATTTAAAAGCAGATATAACCAATAGTAATGGGCATCACTAGTGATCAGATTATTAATACCAACTTATATTCTACATAATAAAAACCAAGACTTTTTGGAGTAATATCTGTTTCCAGTTCTCCTATAGGATATTTAGGAAAAGCACTTGAAACATATTTTTATTTACTATGAAATATGTTTTTATTTAAAAATCTTTGAATTTCAGTGTAAATATTTTCAAGTTTTTTACAGATCATCGAGCACAACACTTAATGATAAGTGAGTGCTCTCACCAAAATCAATTACACGGTAATATCTTCTGCCGAAATATTTATGGTGTTTGAGAACATACTGTCTCTTGAGGAGGCATATAATCCTGGAACATCTTATAGAGCAAAATATCAAGGAAGGGAACATAGACTAATAGGTCATCTTAAAAGCACACAAGAGCCTACCTAGAAGGTCTCCCACCGTCCTATGATGGCAAATTTGAACCTCAAAAAAATGAAGGGAAATGGGTTCACTCAGATATATGTTTATCTCAAGATTATAATGACTTCATAGTGATCAAGTCATGGCATATTGTCAGTCTCATTACTTATTTTGAAAGTTATTAATTTGCCAGCTCATTACTTGAGAATTGATAAATAAAATATTAAAGCATCTATCATGTCTTCATTTATATATTGTGTTCTCGGTAGCTGGGTATTTGATTAGGGAAAGATTTCTAGATAGACTATTTCCAAAAAAAATGAAAAGATTAAGAATATTGAAAATTCACCATTTTCCCCATGCACAATGAAACATAAATCTGTATGATGATCCTCAAAGATTAGGTACAAAATACTTAGATATAGTTATATGGGAAATTTTCTACTGTGGGAATCAAACTGACATGATCTGAATCCAATAATCATCATAGCACTGGAATAAAATGAAAATAGTAAGACATTATTGCACACCTAATTGATGAAATAGAAAATAGTCCACACTGGCTTGAGCTATTCTGTACTGAATTAAAACATTCTGAATCTAAATAGCCACTAGGATTATGAAATATAGAAGACTTAAAAGTATAGAAAAAGAACTAAATGGATGACCTGAGATAGTAATCAGCCAGGTAAAAATGTGAGACAATGTAGTTGAAAAAATGTCCCCAATTTATCTAGCAAATCAACTGTCTGTGTGTTTGTGTGTGTGTGTGTTTGCAGAAAAAAATAATTTTGAATGAAAGAGGTTTAAGATCTGAATATTCTTTGTATAACCTGCTTGAATTCTAATTTGAAAGAAAAAAATTGAAAAACACGTTTTGAAACAATCAGCAACAATATAACTGTACTGTATTCAACCAGGACATTTGAATATATACCGGTCATTTTGTTTTATTAAGTAAATTTTATTGAATCCTTATTTGGACATCATTAATGTGTGATTATACTGTGAACACTGTGAATTCCAGCAATTCTTCCTTAAGTACTTTATTGTAAGGCATACAATTACACAAAATGCACGTATACTGTTTTTTTCTCAGCACTCTATTACATAAAATATTGAGAACATTACAATTTTTTAATAAGTTGGGAATTGAAGACATGACTTAGGCAAGTGCATTTTTATATGTTTATACACTACCATTCAATGAAGCTATTGAAATGATGCTGTATATTCATATTCATGGATATAAAATATCCATGAGTAAGATAAAAGAACACTTTTAAGAAAAGCATCGTATATTTTTTGTAAATATTAAATAATATGTGGTTTCACACATGTATATGTCTAAAATATTTGTTCCTTCATTCACATTTAGTCATTTATTTAATAAATTTTATGGAGCATTACAATATATTATGCAAGTAGTTTAAGATACAGGGAAATCAGAACACAAACATTTTAAAACATTTTAAACAGCAAATACTTTTTATGTTAGGTTTTTTTCTTTTGCTTTTTTAAGCAAAAAAAAATGTGGAGCAATGTTTCAGGATTCTATGGTATCATTTTTTGGAAATATTCTTTGACGAAGTATCATTTAAGCTGGATGAAGCCAGTTGAATAATAAAAGGATGAAGAAATATTTTAGAGAGGGAATGATATGTAAAACACCTTGACCTGGTTTAGGGTAATGTGAATGAACACAAGGAACAAAGACTTGGATGCAAGTTCAGGAGGCACTTCAAGTCCCAGAAACAAGGGTGTAGAGAAATAAGACGGGGGGCGGGCAGAAAAGCCAATCAAATAATGCATTACCACCCTGGTATCCACTGTGGGCAACCGGAATTCAATCCCATTCGAAAGTCTCTGAGGAAAATGTGGAGAAATTGTCTCAAAATTGTTGCACTAGAGAAAGGAGGCTTGAGTATTTATTCATTAGTTTTCTGCCTTCTTCTGTTGAGGGGTACCTCCAGTTACCTTAACTACCCTGAACTTTCATGTTGCAAATCTGCAGCTAAGCAACATTCTGCATCTTCAGCAAAATCATAACAGATAAAAGCTACAATGCATGCTTGAAGAGAGGACAGAAGTGGAGGAACTTGTCAAGCATAGTTGTGCCAGAACCAGTGTGGTTAAAGGAATGTGGTGTTTGCTGCTGTAAACTCTTCTCTGTACCTCCCACCCTGCACTGCTTGTGTCCATTTATGCTTTCTAAGTCTGCTCTATCCCTAGCTCTTCAAATCAGTGCTACTCTCAACAACTGAAAGAAAAAAGGGGGAGAAGGGTTGTTGGGATAAACTATAGTCTGGGTTGTTGCAACTGGCCCAGAAATTATAACCAATAACCAACATCTAACTCCTTCCTCCAACACCATGGTTGACCTGCTGCTCTTCCGGGATGCTTTCCTTTGTGGATGAACTAGGCTTTCTCCTAAAGATGGCTGAGATTTGTTTATCTAATCATTGGTCAGCCATTACTGTGATCATCACCAAGCAAGGAGACACCAAGACATGTCCTAGTATACTTCACATACCAGATCCTCTCCCTTGCCTCATTTTGAAGCAGCAGTCCTAGTTCCTCATAATGTTCAATACTGATTTCCATACCACTATGGTACCTTTTTCCTTTGCCTCTTAGTCTGCCAATATGAGTTCCTAGAATCGTCTACATGGGAATCGTAACTTTAGGTACAGCCAAACACTCATTGTGTCCCTTTGTAGAAGCATTCATACCCAGAATATACAACTCACCAAAGTCTAGGGTGAAGGGGTGAAAACACATTTGCAGTAAGTCGATAGGAGCAATGGTGAAAGGGGTCAATACTTCCTCCATCTTTGTTTTCTGTTCTGCATATTTTAGCTAAAATATTAACAAAAAATCTTGGGATTATAGCAGCATACTTACCCTTTGGTTCAGCACATACACCACATGCTGGGGGATAGCAGGCCAGGACTTCATGATGCTATCAACCTGGCACATTCAGTACATTGGTCTTATATGTACCATGTTTGATGCATTCCAGTGCTGTGGTCTCAGCACACAGCCATGTGCCAATTGTAGAATATGTTAACCTAAACTAAGTTTATTTTTCAGTGGAACTATTTGCCGGATCCAAAATATTGGCTGCCAGTTACTGTAAGTTCTCCCTCTCCATGTGGAAAAAAAAAAAAAGTGTGCTGTAATCAACCCACCATTACTTGGTAAGATGGTCTCCCTACGGGATGGTGCTCTTTCGGGTCTCAAAGTGATCACTACTGCTATTGGGATATAGCATTGACGTTGGTTAGATGGCTCTTCCTGAAAGGAAGTCTGTGCTGCTACTCCCTTGAATAACATTCACTGCAGCCACCAACGCCACATCATGCATGGGCCCTTGACACAAGCATTGGAGGCCAAAGAAAGCTCAGAATGACATCCACCAGTGGACTCACTTGGACAGTCTGGTAACTGAGTGCTTCCTAGGAGACTGGGCATTGATGGAACCTTCCCATTCTCTGTACACTCCCATATGTCTATCCACACACCTCTTTCTCTGACATCAGTGTCCCTCATTTTTCAAATCTTACTCTTTCAAAGTCACAACAAAATAGTTCTTCATAGGTCACAATCCCAGTTATAGTCTTACCTCAGATCACGTCTCTTGATAACAATGTTGAGAATCGTGTTCACAGCTTGGAACATTTCCCAGGAAGAGTTATGTCCCTTTTATTATTTAGAGCCACTCATGAGTTGGGCCACAGTGCAGAATCAGTTCATGATTTTGCTAACACAAAAAATTACATCCATGCACCTGTGAAGCATACCTGATACAAATTCTCCTCTCTCAGTACAGTGTAGGAACTACCATGATGCCAAACAGATACCAGCAGGGTTAGAAGTATCAATACAAAGTGATTGGTGTCATTCCGTATGTTTCCTTTTCATGTAGCTTTCTTGTAACTTCTGGAATTGCCCAGGTTTCATATCAAATGTACCTTTCCCCTCATACAGTGTTTAGTTCCATCTCTTCAAAGCATCTGAGTTGTTGTCTATAACCACATTCAGCAAATGATGGATGAGTGTAGACATTTGGTGACCCATTGTTAGCTGCGCAGTTATTACTAATGCCAAGAAGCATGACAGCAGCTGTTTTTAATCACAGGTAGTTCTATGCCACAGAAGACATGGTCTTGCTCAGAAACTCTGATGATTTTCACTGTGACTTTCTTACTGGGTCTTGTCTGAGAGCCCCTACAGTATCCAACTTTATGGTGCATAGTTATAGAATGACAAGATAATCAAGTTTTTTTTAAAAGAATATATTATTTCAGAAAGCATGAGAATTAAAATAACAACTGAGCAAGGTCACCAGTGAGTACAGCTAGGGTAACTGTCTCAGCTTGTCCAAAATATTCCTGGTGTGGGACTGAAAGTTCTATGTCATGGAAACCCTCAGTCCCAGGCAAACAGAGGTGTTTGGGTATCCTAGGTATGACGGTCCATTCCAAGAAAATGAAAATTGATTTAGAACTTTCTTTTTGAGACAGTCTCACTGTGTCACCCAGGCTGGAGTGCAGTGGTATGATCTCGGCTCATTGCAACCTCCACCTTCCTGGTTCAAGTGATTCTTTTGAATGGAGCGTTATATCATCTCTTTGTAGAAAAGCAAGGGAACATGAATTTATGTAAATATTTAATTACATTAAGTAACGGACAAAGTAAAACTAGTTTACTAAGAAGCAACAAAATAAATAAGGTACAGGGAACAAGTATGCTATCTCGACTTCTTTATCAATTTATTAGTGTTTATATAAAAATATTACATTTAATGGTAAAATAAAAACAATCTACAAAACTAAGATATGGCTGAATGAATGTTAGTACTTATTGTTAATATAATGGTGACAAAGAAAAATGCATATTTAACTAACTATAGACAAAGTTTTCTTTTTTAATTTAAGGGCATAACAAATAGCAAATGAATAGGCAAAATAAAGTATCACATCTAGAAGAGTTATAACCACCTAAACCATAAAACAGAACATAGGCATCTCCCAGAGGTGTTCCTCATGTGCCTTTTAACATGACCCCCACCTCCAACCCTCACTTCCATCATCATGTTACTTTGGCATTCATTATTCTATATACAGTGTCTGTTATCGTGCTTCGTTTTTCTCCTTAAACATTACGTTTGAGAATTTCATTTACGTTGATGTATATATTCACACTTGATTGAACATCATTGCTATATTTTAGTCTATTGCAGGAGTATAAAACACTATCCATCCTGGCATTGGTGAACATCGGGATTGTTTCTGCATATGAATAATGCTGGTATCAACACCCTAGTACATGTCTTCTTATGCATGTATATTTCTGTTGACTGTATTCCCAGGAATGCATTCTAGTTCAATGGATATGTGCTCGTAAGATAATGTGAAACCATTTTGAAACTCATGTACCAATATATACTCACACCAGTAGAATATAAAAGATTGTGTGGCACCTCATTTTTACTAATGTGGCATTATCAGTCTTTTAATGTTAGCTATTCTGGTTGGATCTATAGTTATCTTTCATGTTTTTTGAAAATTTGCATTTCTCTGATGATTAATAATTTTTTATTCTCATCACAGGCTTATTGACCATACTTATATATAAAAACAAATGTATATGAATATAAATATATATATATAATATACATTCTTTTATGATATGCTCTTCAAACCTTTCACCCATGTTCTATATTTGTCTATATTACTCAGATTGAGTTAATTGGAATTATGTATACAATCTGGATACAATCCCCTTGACAGTCATATGGAACAGGGAGTATCTTTTCCTATTGTAAGCCTTGTAATTTCAATCCTTTTATTGTGTCTTTAGACGAAGAGAGGCTCGGCATTTTAAAGTAGTCCATTTTATAAATCCCATTCTTTAAGCTCTATCCTTCTTGTTCCTCTTTAAAATATGTTTGCCAAACTTAATGTCATAAAATATTTTTCTCATTTATCTTCTTGAATCTTTGATGTGAAACATTTAGTTTTAGATCTACATTTTACCTGAAATTCCTATGAGGTAGGAGTCTGGCTGCATTCAGGAGCTCCTGGCACCAACGTGTCTGCTTCTAAATATTATTTACCACAAAGAAGAAAGCAGCCTCTTGAAAATCGGGTGAAAAAATATGTAAGTCTAAAACATCTTGTCAGGCCTGCATCAGGGACACGTCAAACACCATAGGTGCCAGAATAAGGAAACAGAAGATAACTTGAAGCACTTCTTATAACGCATTTTGAACAAAAAATAAAATAAAATATTAACTGCAATTTATCAGAAAACACAAAATATATAAGAACCCATCAATTTATAATGGTATTAAGATAATTAATCGTTACTTTTGTAGTGGGCTCAGATTTACTATTTTGAAAACTGGTAAGTAAAAAGATATTAATAGAATCAAACATTTATTCAGTCCTTTATTACACTCTCTATTTTGGGGTTATTAGATAGTGGGTGGGGAAAGCTGGCTTTGTAGAAAAATTCCGGTTATAAGTGAAGAAATAACAACATGATAAAATTATAATTATAAAATTACTCCATTATAACAAGTGAAATAGTGCATCTAGTCAAGGTCCTAAGTGATTACTAAATCAATCAGACTGATACACATCAAACTGTCAGTTCTCACATCCATTGACTAATCATACCATCAGTAAGATCAGGACAAGACACATCTCATGATTTCTGATGTATTGCAGTTCAATAAGCTATATTGAAAGGAAAGTAATTCTAAAATCCAACTATCAGTTTGTAGCAAATGTAGAAGATAGTGGAATATGTCGTTTGTCTTGAATTGGCACTATTAGAATGCAGTAAACCAAACAAAAAATGTGAGCGATTCCATGAGGTATATGACCTAATTTTTCAAGAACACAAAAAC
This sequence comes from Piliocolobus tephrosceles, assembly GCF_002776525.5. Taxonomy (NCBI): domain Eukaryota; kingdom Metazoa; phylum Chordata; class Mammalia; order Primates; family Cercopithecidae; genus Piliocolobus; species Piliocolobus tephrosceles. Next base: position 7,439,265 of record NC_045451.1, read on the forward strand.
CATAAAAAGGGAGAGAAGATTTACGGATTTTTAGGATATATATTGATCAAAGCAGTAAGGATCTCGTTCGAACCCTAATTTAACTAAATTGACTGTACAGAAATCACTTTAAGACAATAAAGAACATTTGAGTAAAAACTGCTTGTTATGTCAATGAATTGCTGTTAGCTTTTAGGTGTTCAAAAGCTATTTTCATTTTGTTGGTAAAATATCCTTACGTGTTATGAATGCATAATGTATAGTTCATGCAGAGAATACTGTTATGTCTCAAACTTGTTTCATAGTCTCCAGTTAAAAGCAAAACAAAACAAAATTAAAAAAAAAAAAACAGAAAACAAAAGCAAACAAATGAAACGGAATCAGCAAATTTTTCACATGTTTGAAAGTGGACGATGAGTTTGTAAGTGGATGATGAGTTCATCGCAGTTCATTAAAAGGTCACTCTACTTTGTGTACCTTTGAAAATATCCATAGTAAAACTTTTAAAAACATTGGTAAATGGGTGGCTTCTGTACCCTAAATTGTTCTTCTACACTTGACATACTCTCTTCTATTAATTCTTGATAATAAAACAATTCCAAAGAGTTAGAACTCTTTGACACCTAACATGCTGAGAGCTGGGGTTTTTAGTGTTGCCTTGGAATGCAGATGGGTGGCTGAAATTACTGAGTACTAAATAATGTCTGCTCCCTGCTATATTAGTAAAGAAATATAAGTCCAGGCATGGTGGCTCATGCCTGTAATCCCAGCACTTTGGGAGGCCAAGGAGAGTGGACCACCTAAGGTCAGGAGTTCAAGACCAGTCTGGCCAACATGGTGAAACCTGTCCCTACTAAAAATACAAAAATTAGTGGGGCATGGTGGCACACACCTGTAGTCCCAGCTACTTGGGAGGCTGAGGCATGAGAATCACTTGAACTCGGAAGGTAGAGGTTGCAGTGAGCCAAGATGATGCCGCTGCACTCCAACCTGGGCAACAGAGCAAGGCTCTGCCTCAAAAAAATTAAAAGAAAAATGAAAAAAAGAAATATGATCACAAATTTTCTTCCTTCATTCAACCTTCTAACTCTTTGCCTATATATGTGTCAGGCACTGTGCTAGGCCACAGGGATAACAGGCTGTATGCTCAAGAACCTGGATCTCACATGGATCCTTGCACAGGATTGGGGGAGAAAGGCATTAATCAGAATGAGTGAAGTGACTGAAGTGAAAATGTCTAACGTTATGTAGATGTGATCTGATAATAGAGAGATTCCATTAATCTAGATTAAGCTGAGATTTGAATCTAGAACACAATTTTTAAAAATTAGAAATGCTATATGTTTCCTTATACTCTGATATGATAGATATGAAAGATTTATTTCTGATAAATCAGTTTGATAATTCAAATACTAAACGTATAAAGTCTTATAAATATATGTAGCCTTCAATGTATATCATTTCCTATATTTTAAATCACTAAATCTATTATTTCCACATATACATAGACTTAGAGATACATTATGAATAGAACTTGAGGAAAAGTTTTGTTTGGGATATAACATAATTAAACATAGCCTTTATTTTAGAAAACTTATTGCAACATTAAAAATACATTTGAAGTTATAGTAAGCCCAACCCCAAATTCTGCCACCAGCCAGGAGTTAAGGCCTCTGAGTAGCACCTATCCAACTATCATCAGAGAATTCTAAAGCAAATGCCAAGGTGAATCATAACCTAGAAAAGATAATCTGCTTAAGAAACTGTGAGATTAGCTGATGCAGTTAATTTTAAAGATCATATCTCTTCGTGACCATTGGAATGAAGTGCCATAATAACATGGTAGAAACAAGAAATGAAGATTTTTGTTTTAAATCTACTCTAGGGAAATATATGGATTGATCTCTTTGAGGAAATATAGTCCAGAAAGTGAGATCAGAAAATTCTTCCACTAAAGAGATACCTGCCATGAGCCCTAGCATTATGGGCATGTCAGAGTAGGAAGCTCCAATAATTTGTTCATCCATTAAAGCAACCATTAAATTGACAGAAATGGATAGAGTCAACTTTTTGGAATTCCGGTATCAAATCGAACACTGACACCCATGAGAGGAATGCTTAATGAAGAAATGAACTGCTGAACTTTGGTTAAAAGGTGCATTTTTGCTTATAGCCTATTTTCCCTCATGTCCCAGCTCATGAAGGCCTGTGGAAATTGCAGCCCCAGTTCCTAGTGCAGTTTTCTGGTACCAGGAGAGCAATACATACCTCACTCTCAAAACAAGAAGAAGTCTGTTTTGACCTGTCTTGTAGTTCCCAAAAGGATGATTGTCCAAATAATCTCCAAATAAATCTAAAAATAAACAAATGCATAATTCTCAAAACAAAAAAAAATTAAAGCTAACCAAATTCAACAAAGTTGCAGAATACAAGATTGACACATAAAAATTTATTTTGTTTGAAATACTAGCAAAGAACAATCTGAAAACAAATTAAGAAAACAGTTCTTTTACAATAGCATTAGAAGGAATAAAACACCTAGGAATAAATTCAACCAAGGAGGTTAAAGACTGGCACAATGAAAGCCAAAAAAAAAAAAAAAAAAAAAAAAGAAATTCTAAGATACATTAAAGAAGAACTAAAGAAACAGAAGGATATCCTGTGTCCTGGATTCACTGATTGGATGACTTACTGATTGGATGACTTAACAGTGTTAAAATGACAATAGTACTCCAAGTGATTTACAGATTTAATGCAATCCCCTATCAAATTTCTAATGTCTTTTTAGTGTTAGAAATGGAAATGCTGATTGCCAAATTTATATGGAACTTCAATGGGCACTGAACCACAAAAATATTATTGAAAAAGAAGAACAAGTTGGAGGAATCACACTTCCTGATTTTGAAACTCATTGCAAAGATAAATTAATCAGACCAATGTTGTACTGGCACGAGGATAGACTTATAGATCAATAGTATATAATTGACAGTCCAAATATAAATCATACATCTGTAATCAATTTATTTTTACAAGGTCCCAAGTCAATTCACTGAGGAAATAACTGTCTTCAACAAATGTTTGCACACAGGCTGCTGAATATCCACATGCAAAAGAATGATATTGAACCCCTACCTCTCACAATACACACACACACGCACACACACAAAATCAAAATGGATCAACTGCCTACATAAAAGAGCTAAGCTATAAAACTCTTGGATGAAAACACTGAAGTATATTTTTGAAATCTTGGATTTAATGATGAAGTTTTGGATATTACACCAAAAGCATGAGAAACAAAATAAACAAATGAATATGTTGAATTCATCAAAATTTAAAATGTGTATACATCAAATGGCATTATTAAGAAAGAGAATAGATAACATAGAATAATAGAAAACATTTGCAAATCACGTATTTGAAAAAGATCTAGTACAAAAATATATAAATAACTCTTATAACTCCTTAACAAAATGATAAACTTTCCAATATAAAATGAAAAAAGACTTAAATAAATGTTTCTCTGAGAGATATACAAATGGCAAATAAGCACATGAAAGTATATGCGACGTCAGCAGTCATCGGGAAAATTCAAATAAAAGTCAGAATGGGAAACCATTTTATACTCACTAGGACTGTTACAACTTTTTAACAAAGATAAAAACAATTGCTGGCGAGGATGTGCAGAAACTGACTCCTCACACATTGCTGGTGGGAATGTCTGGTGGTTCAACCACAGTGGAAAAGGTTTTGTTAACTCCACAAAAGTTAAGCATGCAATTTTCACATGACAAGTAATTTTGCTCCTAGTTATGCAACTCAAAGAATTTAAAGCAGGGAGTCCTGGCTAACATGGTGAAACCCCGTCTGTACTAAAAAATACAAAAAACTAGCCAGGCGAGGTGGTGGCACCTGTAGTCCCAGCTACTCGGGAGGCTGAGGCCGGAGAATGGCCTCAGCCCGGGAGGCGGAGCTTGCAGTGAGCTGAGATCCGGCCACTGCACTCCAGCCTGGGCGACAGAGCGAGACTCCGTTTAAAAAAAAAAAAAAAAGGCAGAGATTCAAACAAATACTTGTATAAGAATGCTCATAGCAGCACCATTCACAATAGTCAAAAGGTAGAAACAGCCCAAACATCCACTAACAGATCAATGGATTAACAAATTGTGTTATAAACATACAAGAGAAAGTTATTCAGTTATGAAATGGAGTGAATTACTGACCCATGCTACGATGTGTGTGAACCTCAAAAACACAACGCTAAATGAAAGAACACACATCCAAAAGGTCACTATTGTGTGATTTTATTTATTCAAAATATTCATAATAGATAAATCCATAAGACAGAAAGCACATTAATGGTTTCCAGGGACTGAGAGGGGGGAGAAGTGGGGAGAGATTGCTTAATGAAAATATAATTTTATTTTTGGACTATTAAAATATTTTGGAGCTTAATAGATTTGTTTGTCAAGCACATGTCAAATGTACTACATGCCACTGAATTGTACGCTTTCAAATAAATATTTTTAGGTTAAGTGAATCTCATCTGAATACAAATTCTCTTTAAAAAGTCATCTACCACATGAGGCAAGCATCTATATTTTTTGCTTTTTCCAAATACACCTTTTTAATATTATATGTTGCATACTTCAGATTTCAATAAATTGACCACATATAAACGATGCTCATTTGTGACATCTTCACTGATGTTCTTAGATCATTTTTTCCTTTTAACTATATATATAGTCTTTAAGTTGGGAATAGATGATAAGAGAAGACAACACTTTAAAACGACCAATTTAAAAAAAATTTTGCTCAGCTCGTGAGAAACGCACTTATTGAGCTTTTCCACCTTTCCAATTTCCTTCTAATGCTGAACAAGCATATAATGGTCAATGCTAAGTTCTTCGGCAACTTCTCATGTATTTGTGAGAGGATCAGCTTCGATGATTGTTCTCAATTGGTCATTGTCAACTTCTGATGGCCAGCCACTATGCTCTTCATCTTCAAGGTCTTGTCTCCTCTGCAAAACTTCTAGAACCACCACTGCACTGTACATACATTAGCAGTTTCTGGGCCAAATGTGTTGCTGATGTTGCGATTTGTCTCTGCTGCTTCATGACCCATTTTGAACTCTAACAAGAAAATTGCTCAAATTTGCGTTTTGTCTGTCATTATTTCCATAGTCTAAAATAAATATAAAATAAACAGCAGGTAATAAGTGATTAGCAAACAAAAGAGAGAAATGAAATATAACATAACCACATTTAAGAATGTATTCCAGTATCAAGCTGCAAATTTCAACAACGCGAAAAATACGAAGTGCTTTTGCACCACCATAATAACATGAAATACATAGAATATCTAATAGTACAATACTCAAATATTAAGCTAACATAAACTGATAAAACTATTAAATGTAAATATAGATAGATTATATATATTTTCATGGATGAAAAAATATAGATGACCTGAAATTTGTCGGTTTAATTAGTTTTAAATGTACAATTCAGTGGCATGAACTATATTCACTTTGGTGTGCAACCATCACCGCTGTCTACCTCTAGAACTTCCTTTATCATGCAAAGCTGAAACTCTGTACTAATTAAACAACTCTCAGTTCCGCCATATTCCCAGGCACTGGCATCTGGTATTTTATTGTCTGTCTCTATGAATTTGACTCATCTCATTTCCTCATATAAATGAAATCATGTAGCATTTTTCTTTTGTTACCGGCTTATTTCAGTTAGCATATTGTCCTCAAGGTTCATTCATGTAGGAAGTGTCAGAATTCCCTCCCTTTTTAGGGCTAAATATTATTCTTGTATTCATAATATTCATGTACATATATGTATAGTATGTCCATTCATATGCCAATGAACTTTTGGTTTGCTCCTACCTTTTGGCTATTGTGGATAATACTGCTATGAACATGAGTGCAAAAAATATCTGTTCAAGTTCCTGCTTTCAATTCTTTTGGGAAGATATATATTTCTATAATATGTTTTTATTCACCTCTGATCAAAATTTAATAATCCCTAAAATATACAACTAAGCTTCAGAAAATTTATATTGAGTGCATGTACTTTATTTGAGAATAACTCTGGTTACTTGTCAAATCTTCCAAAATGATGACATATTTTTATAGATTTTCTTAATCTTTAAATGTATTAGCTTAGACTCATTCCAGGAACATTCTATCAATACTGGCTCCTCCTGTAGTAAGACAATGACATATTCTTCTACACATATTTTACATTTAAAAATAGCTTTAAACTGCAATCAGGATATTCACATAGATATGATATGTTATGAGTACATTTTCCAATTATTTGGAAATCTTACTCCCTCTTAAAATCTGCAAATATCTAAAACAGTTTTATAAATATTTGTTATTTTTTAAGACTTGTCTGCATATAATCAAATCTTGCTGATTTGTATTTTTGCATAATTTTGTTATAAATTTTTCTCAATGGCTATGTTTATATTTTCCTTTAATAGCAAAGTACGTGATTTACTTTTCTTAAATGTAATTGAAATAAGTTTTAAATGTAAAAATTTACTGATATTAATGATAATTTATTCTATTTATTTATAGGCTTAATACTTCAAACTTGTTAATTGTTATTTTACCAGTTTCTTTAATGTTACCAGTAAATATTAACTGTTTATGATTTCTCCTCAGACTTAATATCTTAAAAATAATGTTGCCACATTGAAACTGAAACTTAAAATAAAAAACAAGTGTGGCTAATTTATTATTATTATTATTAATTATTATACTTTAAGTTCTAGAGTATATGTGCACAACGTGTAGATTTGTTACATAGGTATACATATGCCATGTTGGTTTGCTGCACCTCTCAACTCGTCATTTACATTAGGTATTTCTCCTGATGCTATCCCTTCCCCAGTCCCCCACCCCCTGACAGGTCCCAGTGTGTGATGTTCCCTGCCCTTTGTCCAAGTGATCTCATTGTTCAACTCCCATCTATGAGTGAGAACATGCGGTGTTTGGTTTTCCGTCCTTCTGATAGTTTGCTGAGAGTAATGGTTTCCAGCTTCATCCATGTCCCTGCAAAGGACATTAACTCATCCCTTTTTAGGGCTGCATAGAAATCCATGGTGTATATGTGTCACATTTTCTTAATCCAATCTATCATTGATGGACATTTGGATTGGTTCCAAGTCTTTGCTATTGTGAATAGTGTTGCAATAAACATACGTGTGCATTTGTCTTTATAGCAGCATGATTTATAATCCTTTGGGTATATATCCAGTAGTGGGATGGCCAGGTCAAATGGTATTTCTAGTTCTAGATCCTTGAGGAATTGCCACAATGTCTGCCACAATAGTTGAACTAATTTATACTCCCACCAACAGTGCAAAAGCTTTCCTATTTCTCCACATCCTCTCCAACGTCTGTTGTTTCCTGACTTTTTAATGATCACCATTCTAACTAGCGTGAGATGGTATATCATTGTGGTTTTGATTTGCATTTCTCTGATGGCCAGTGATGATGAGCATTTTTTCATGTTTCTATTGGCTGCCTGAATGTCTTCCTATTCACAATTGCTACAATGAGAATAAAATACCTAGGAATCCAACTTACGAGGGATGTGAAGGACTTCTTCAAGGAGAGCTACACCACTGTTCAACGAAATAATAGTGTGGCTAGTTTTTAAAAAATCTACAAGCATAAATATTTTCAAAGGCATTCTGATACAAATTCTATTTTTTCCTCACATTTTTTTGTTTTAGACAGTTAACTTTTTCTTGATATGCGGGGACATTTCAATGTGGAGATTGGGGGAAAATTACTAAATAGTGATGCTCAAACTACATCTAGTGTATTACAATACATTTTGAATTTGCTACTTAAATAGGCTGACATGTGGCAAATGAAATTTAATGTTGACAAATGTAGAGTAATGCAAATTAGCCTCAGATATAATAAGTTAAAGATTAAAAATTATAGGTAATTGACGTGATGCATGAAGACCTTGGAAAAGACCTTTAAGTGTTTACAAGCTTTCGGGAATCTTCTCACCTGAAAACGAACTATGCTGAAGTCGAAATACCTCAAGCTCTATATGAAGCAGTGTTTAATTGGGTAACGTGGTTCCAAATCAAAAAAAATTATATTATTTTTCTGGCTACCTTATACATCTTCTACAGAGAAAAGTAACTTTATCTCACTGTAATGCTTTTTAAAATATTTAAACATAAAATAAAGCAATTTCCCTTATTAACTCTATTAACATCTGAAGTGCAATTGTAAGGGAAAGACCTAAAACTGTTGTTTGATGTCCTAGCATATAACTCCAATGAATATCTCTATTAGACAGAGAGAAGTTAGCAGATTACACAGATTTTTTCATGCTCCACAATCCCTGGGAAGCCATCTGAGATACCTTACCCTTTTAGCCAGCTCAGGAACTTGTGTGTTTTCAGTTCAGTTAACTGTCCTTGGCATGAAACATTAATTAGAATCAGTTACAAGTCATTATTTGGCTATAAAATACTTCAAGAAAAAAATTCACCTCTCTTACCCATCATAAAAGAATGAAGCAGATATGGGAAAATCAAATGTTTTCTGTTTTTTCCATGTTATTTAATGCTCACAGGCAAAGAAAGCCAAAGGTAGGTTATTTTCCTTCTTTCAATTGTCTGTATCTTTTAAGCTCAAAACGTTGGTCTGAAAACCTATTTGCAAAATGTGTGCATCATGTTATACATAAATTAGCATTTCCTAATTGGTGATTGTTAATGCTAAAACTTAAAATTGCTCATGTATTTTTATGGGGAAGTGCACTTATTTACATGATTATATGCTAAATGTATTTAATTATTTTTAGGCACATGTAATTAAAAGGTACACATATCCTTACAGGAGATCACTTCTTTGCCACACTATTGAATGTCTACAGAAGAGAAGGGGCTAAACAGTGGAGATGAACACTGTCCTGGTTACCTGAGCCACCCAGTTTACATACAAAATTGTAAATGACTAATGACTTTCAAAATAAATGTAGATGAGTGATGAGAATACAGTATACTTAATATTCCAAAAACAATTACAATTTTGTATTTCAACATATACCTTTATTCTTGGAAGTAAAAGAAGGGGAGCTGTTTACAATTCTTCATGAGTCATACATGTATAAATATGTATGAGTGTTTAGAAACTATTATAACCAAAAATAAATATTAAAACAAATAATATTATGATGCATATAAATATCTTTGTAACTATAAATATTATTAAATTCAGTTATGAATTGCTCAGTCTAACATTATAATTGAAAATGTAATTCTCTTTTTGCACATATTTACAGATGTGGATGGTGGTGAATATTACATATTCATTAAATATCCCTGAGAAAGTCAATCCCACATTTTATTCAAAAAGCTTGGTTCAAAGAATATGCTTTTTCCCTTTGCAAACATTCATTCAGTTGAATGTTGTGTCCATTTACAGTAGAATAATATTCTTCCCAACAGAGTTGAACAGAGTAGTGCTAATCTTTATTCATAAGGCCAATAAATTTGTTCAAAGAACACATCTGCTAAAGGGTAAAATGACTATGAGTAAGATGAATGGTGACTTTGTTTAGCTTTCTAGTGACAGCTATTATAAAAGGTTTAGGTTATTTATTTTTGGCTCACTGATAAAGCTTATGGTGTGGCAGGCAAAACACTAGAAAAAATGCTTTCAGAGTTGGCTTTATAATAATTATGTCCCCAAGAGTAAAAAAGTTACACACACACACACACACACACACAAATACACACACACACACAATTTCAATTATGCAAGGGAAACATTTAAAAATTTTTGTAAATCCACGTGTGATACTATGATTTCTTTTGGGAAAGTAAACCAACCATTCAGTTTATATTGCTTTGTTTTATTAGTAGTATACCTAGTAATTTCATTACCTTAGTTTTATGATACCTTATTCTGAAATGCATTATTCCATCTATTCAGCAAGAATAGCAAAATTCTCTTTTACTTCTAACAAGACAATTGAGACCAGAAAAGTTATGTAGCATTAAATAAAGAAAACATATTTATAAGTGGATTATGGGAAGGTAGCATTGTCTTTACTTCTTGTAATCCAGTTGGCCCTTCATATCCGCAGATTCCGCATCAAAGATTCAAGTAATTATGGATAGAAAATGTAGTTAGGCTTATGATGGTCGTGTCTATACTGAACATATAGAGACTATTTTTCCTAGGTGTTATTCCCTAAATAATATAGTGTACCAACTATTTGCATTGCATTTACATTGTATTACATGTTATAAGTAATCTAGAGATGATTTAAAGTATACATGAGGATGTACATAGGTTATAGGCAAATACCATGCCGTTTTATAAAAGGACTTGAGTATCATCAGCTTATCTGCAGGGGGTCTTAGAAATAAATTCCCATGGATACTGAGAGACAATTGTACCTTGCATAATCATTTATTTTTGGTTTTGGAGTTAATCGCCTGTAATTATTGTAGCTTATATCATAGAAAGGCATTATAAGTCTTTGTCCAAATATGTAAACACATGCCTCCATCTCCTCCTGAAATTTTTAAAAATTTATTTTTAGTTAGAGAGAAAAGCTGTTTTTCTTATGTTGCTTTTGCTTTAGAAATTGGTAGTCTGCATTTAGCTATTAATTTGTGCCTAATATTTTTAATGATAGACTTATGTAGAATTAAATATTAAATCTAATTTTTCCTTATATTTTAAATGTAAACACAAAAACATATTTGAAAGTCAAACTGAATTGTTATATATTTCCTTTGTAACAGTAAATACTAAAATATTCAGTATTTTGGTCACAACATTCCAATTGTGAAAATCATGTAAGCCAGTCAGTGAGTAGATAGTTTCCTGTCTGCTTTTAGTGAGGCTCTTTGGATTACTCTTTCTCTGCAAGCTTAATGTGAATACCCTTTGTCTCTTTAGCTCACATTCACGCTGTCAGTTGAAAGGAATACCATCTTTTCAATGTGCCAACTTAAAACAAGAATACATCATCCTGAATCACAGTGAAGAAATATTACTCTAGATTCTTTTTAAATCTAAATTAGGCTTTAATTAATTGTAGATGGAAAATCCAATCTAATCATATGTACAAAAAATTATTTCAACTTTAGCTAAAATATTAAATTGTTGAATATCCTGTTACATCTTGATCAACAAAAGAATGAGGTTGAAACAATGATTAATTTATTTTATTCCTTTTTATGTACTTTTGTAGAGACACTTGGTAGTTTTCAAATGAATATTATTATATTAGAGAAGGAGAATAAGACAAAAAAGGAAGATAGGGAAAGATGGAGGGAAGGGAGTGGAAGAAACAGAAAAACGAGGGAGGAAATAAGGAATGAGGCAATTGACTATGATTATCTGTTCAAGAAAGTGGAAAGTTGGAGATGGATTGTACAACAATGAACAATCTTGGAGCCATCTTGTGTGATTTATAAAGCCTAAAATCTATATTTACTTTAAAAATTATTTCATGAGTATGATATACCAAACAATTCATAGGTGATTTGTATACTGACACCATAAAGTTAATGGCTGAGCAATTTTTCCATTTAAATAAATGAACCACACACACACACACATTTGCATGCATTTTCTTTCACACACACTCACACACATGTGTGTGCACACACACCCACAGACCTTATTTAATTTAGGTAATAAACCTCTTTAGAACTTTCCATCCTAAAATGATAATGAGAGGAAAGAGAAAGAGAAGCTTACACTCTGGCACTTGTAGAAAATACTTGTCTTAGTCAAAAATGCTAACTTCACAGGTCACCTTTCCTTTCTTTCTGCACTTTCAAAACAAGATAACTGCTGGGATTTTTATATGTGACTGTATCCTCTCATCTGCAAATAATTGATAATTATTCACTTAACAACTATTTATGAAGTTTCTATCTATCCAGCCACAGGGTATATAGCAACCAATAAAACAAACAAAGCATCTCTTTTTTTTTTCTTTTATTTTTTTACATTCTAATGACATGACAGACAATAAACAAATAATTTTAAAACTAAATCAGATGTTGCTAAGTGATATGAGGACAATCAAGTATGAAGGTGATAAATTTCTAATTGGGCTTACAATTTTAACTGGTTGATCAAGAAGAAGTCATCGAATAGGTAATATTCGGAGAAAGGAAAACAAATGTGAGGCACGAAGTCATGGAGAGTACTGATAGATGAGTGCACCAGGAAGAGAAGACAAATGCATAGATCTTGAAATAGAAAAATATCAGGTGTAACCAGGGTGCATGGAGTGGCCACAACAGCGTGGTAGGACAGTGGAAGGTAGTGATGTAAGGAATTAAGGGCAGATCATGGAGGAATTCAGGGATCATTGCATGGAGTTTGAGTTTTGCTCTGAGTGAAAATGGAAGGATTTACAGGTATGATTTGATTAGGAACGACATAAGTCAGAAATGATCTAACTCATAGCTTGAAAAATGGCCAGAGGGAATAGTCAGAAATGAGATGAGGCATGTGACACTTGTGTGGCCCATTGAACATTCAAGTGAAAGGGTTGAATGCAGAATTGGATACTTGAGTCTAGAGTTCAGGAGAGAAGTTCAAGCTAAAGACAAAATTTGAATGTGTCTGTCATATTTCATTTTCAAAGAAAAAATATGCAATATCCATAAAAACTAGTTAAGTTGGTGTCTTATTTGCAAACATTGAATTTTTGCTTGATGCATCCTATAATTTTCTCATTGAATTTAATGTAACTGCTTCTAAAACCTATAATTTTAAAAATAGTGAATTTAAATAATGAAGTGGATTTATATGTTGCTGGAAGACAACTTTTTTTTTAGCACTAGTAAATATTTGCTCTCATATAGTATGTGCCTTGTGAGAGGTGAAGACATAAAAGAAAACTTACAACGTTTCACATCTCTATCGTTGTCCACTCAAGAAATACACTTGGACTAGTATGACAGTAAGGAAAACATAGTAATTATTGTTTAACATGTTGCCTATGTTAAATCTTCATAACTTCACTTTGATTTTTAGTTGGAATATAAAATGTAAATGTTTTATAATGAAAAGTTTCAACAATTTTCAGAAATGTCTAGAGAATTCATAGGTAATTTTTTAACAGTAGAAACTTCACTTCCTTAATAAAATAGATATAAAATATATGTTTATTTCTTAATGATTATAATTGTTCTTGGCTTTTGAGGGATCATTGTGTTCCAAATATGAATCTAATTGCCTTTTAATATTATCTTATTGATTGTTTGGTAGCCCTATAACGTAAATTCTTTTTTAGTAATGAAAAAACAAATGAGATTTAACAAGTTTAAATAACTAACAAACAGCCCAAAGACGAATAATTGTTGAAGATAGGATTTAAACCAAGGAAGAAAGAACTCAGAGCACAGGCTCTAAGTGAGTTTTACTAGGATCTACTCTATGTGAAATGGGATCCATTTATGACTTATGTGGGGAAGAAAGATCTTGTCCGCAAAAGAAGAGCAATGAAGAGGAAGTCTTATTCACTAGGAGGATCAGGATTAGGCTGAAAGTGGAGGAACTCAGATTGCTCAGGGGAAAAAAATGGAATAATGACTAGGAAAGTGATGTATAGGAGAGGGAAAAAGTTCCATTATCAGTGCTTACAAGCAGACGACCTAGGGGTAAGCAAGTCTGAAAAGTACATTTCACAAGTTTGAATTTTAGAAGAACGTAAAAAATTTAAATAAATCTGGGATGATACATTCCATGGTTTCAGGTTTCAGGTTAAAAAATATAAAAATATGGCTTTTTTTTTTTTTTTTTGACTGCTGGCTTGGAAATCCATGTATAGAAGTTGAAATAAAAAGTTAAAATCCTTTATCTGTATTATTCAGAACTTAATGTTATTTAATGCCTAGGAAGAATGGTAAGATATTCTGCTTCCATTTTTATCAATTTATATTTGCACAAATCTTACGCAACAGTTATGAAAAACTATATTTAAAGCTTTATAAAACATCTTGCTTCACATGATAACATTTCATTTTTATTCAATGATATCTAACTCGATAACACTTTCAAATTAACCTTCTAAATATAAAAGCAGTATCCCAAAGTCTCTACAATAGAATTTCAGAGAATATTGAGCACAAATAAATAATTACCAGTTTCAAGTTCTTGTTTGTGCCATTTTAATTTATTCTAGTTCGAGAAAAAGTATAGGAAGGTATCATTTTATACACAAATGTATCCTCTTCACTAAATGAAATTTGAATCTGTTTTCTAGTATCAGTGACCCATTTTATTGAAATCCTGTGATAAGCATGCAGTTATTACCTACTGTGTACAAGAAATGATTTTAGCCTCTGTGTAGCATACTATGATCAATGAGACATATGAGTTCAAATGCAATTAATAATCAAAGGTTTTGTTTATATTAGCTAATAGTAAATCCTGTTTGATTATTCCACAGTATAGATCCATAAATTCCATTTAGTTTGTGTAAATTCTTGGCATGGAAAAGTATCAATAATGTAAGAAGAGATATGTGAACAAAAGAGGCACAGCAAAAATTTGCAGTTGTAATTTGGGGCCTCAACCATGTGCTTTAACTCAATAATCTCTTCCTGATCTTCACTGGCCTTATGTTCAAGCAGTGAGAATAAGTTCAAGATTGGTCCATATCCACGCAGAGCCCCATAGGGGTTACCTGCAAATTTAAGTAATTAGATACACAATATTTTGCCAACATTTTAAAGAAATGCCTTCAGAATAAGGAAGTAAAATCTTTCTCTTCTTAAAAAGAATACTTCCCTGTAGCTTCTTGATTCTTGTTACTTCCATATGGCTGATATTTTTAAAAAGAGCCTAAAGCCATGTCCCACTTCTCGTTCCTTGGAAGACCAGAATAAAATTCAGGAGCAACAGAGCTCAAAGGAAAAGGTGTAGGCAAAGTCTGACTTGGGTCTTACTGAAAACATGAGGTATGTTTTGCATGCTTTCTCTCAAGTTGGAGGGATAAGTTACAAATATATCATGAGGTAAATAAGAAAGCTTCCCCGAAGTTTTTTTTTTTTTTAATTTCACAAAAAGTTAAATTAAGAAATTAAGCCTAAAGAATAAAAAATTATGACTAAAGCCAAAGTTGATAATAAAAATTTGACAATTTTTTCAGTTTATCTTCATTTTCTGTGTGCATTGAGACTCAGCAATAGTGATTTATAATTTGCCAAATATTTAGAAACATAACAAGTTGCTTGTCACGTCAATGTTTAGAAATAATAATACCCTATCCAGGGAAATTTTTAATCACATGCTTTTAAAATATTCTTTACTGAGTTGAGCATAATAAATGTAGATTCAAATTATCTTTTACTCCCATAGGATATATACAATTAGTACTGTTTAATAATTTAATATTTAAATTATATCATTATGTTTTAACATAAATATAAAAACAAACCTATAAAACATATGTACTGATTTTTAAAATGTATAGTGTTTAAAGATATATGTGAATACAGGTTAAATATGTATTACATAAGGAAGAATAAAGAATGGGTGCATTTTCT
>NC_045451.1:7754838-7901995 GCF_002776525.5 Piliocolobus tephrosceles
TTGCCCTAGGTATTGTTGCTTAATTTATTTAATTCTTTTATATAGTATGGAGATAATTTTATTATCACGTACTTTTATTATGATTTATATTAAATTTATATGCTCTCTTTAGTAAGGGATGTTCTGAAATTTCAGATATATTTAGCGTCAAATACTGATTGTAATATTTGGTTTAAAAATGCCACAGAGATTACTGAATAAACTTAATAATTAAATGCTATGCTTAGGATTTGGAATCAAGGAAAAGGTAAATAATTTTTTGTTTTATTAACACTTAAAGGAATCTTGTTTTATGTCAGAAGAAAAGTAACTAGTTTTAATACTCATGGATATATACTTGATATGTTTGCATTAACAATATGGAAAATACATGTTTTTTAAATAACAAGTTTTGATTTTAAGAATGTAGTGATTATTGGAAAATAGTTTTGGAAATAGCATTTATGTTGTCATTATATGTTATACTTTTTTTTCATTTGAGTTTGTTATCAATACAGGTAGTGATAAGTTTAAACATTATTTTTGACCCGTTTATAAATCTGCTACCCGTGAGTTCTTTATACAGTGAACTGAACTGAAAACTTGGTTTTCGTATTTTGCCTGAGGTGTGGTAATACACTTAATGAGGGGTGCTTACAGCTACAAATTTCAAATCCCAAAGGACAAGCTGGGTTCCCTTGACCTGTTTACCAGCAAGAAACATGTATTTATTAATGCAGTTGTTAACAGGCAAACTTAAAATGTATTAGCCTTAACATTTATCTTTGGGGCTTTACATAAACAAAAATACATAAATAAAAGTGATGTTCATTTTTGTAAGTGGACATGAAGTGCAATCTTCTATATAATGCTTTTAGTACAAGACAGTAAAAAACTGTGCTTTCACTAAAATATGATTCGGAAACATTAATTGAAAATATACACTTCTATCTCAGATACGTAGGTAAAAATATTCTGCACTATACTGTAAACCACATTTAGTGAACACAAATTTCAATCCTGATCATAAGCCAGTATATGTCAGAACTGTCTGGAGTTCTTTGCCTCAGGAAATAATTACATCTACCTTTCTAAAAATTTTAATCCTGTGCATTGACCACAGCCTGAACAACCACTATATGTTAAATTTGATATTATACCTAGCATAAATATGTAAGAAAAAATATAAGATATGGATCACACCCTCCTGGTAATCAAAATCCTTAAAAATAGTTGTCCTATCACATGAAAGTTGTTAGTTCTGATAATATAATTTCACCCTATCCAATTAGAAAGACAATATAAGAGTGTGAATCCGAGTATTAAAAATTGTATCAAATAAAATATTTGTTTCTATCTACATGTTAGACCTTAATGATAAATTAAAAACTTGATGACTACATTTCATTTGCAGACAACTTGATATTATAGAGTCACAGTAAAGATTTCAACTGAACATTCTTTCTTTTAAGTAATTTTTCTATGTGAATTTATACAGATGATTGATTAAAAATAGATTTCTGGAAACCTGTCAGTTGCTTCCCTCAGGCTCCTCAGAGACCCACACTATGTTTCCTATAAATGAAAACTTAGATATGGTCCAGCTGAAAGTTTTTATTTTTATTAACTTAAATTTGTACTACAAAAAGATCACAGATGTTTTGATATTGCTTACTTTTTTATTAGATGATTATAAAATGGGCATTATAAAATATTGATATGTATTTAAAAACGATTGCTGGCATTTTTGAAAATCGCCATCACAATGGGTTTTTATTGCTGCTGCAGTCAAAATGTGGACTTTGATTGACATTTTCTGGGAAGAGAATTCTGAGAATAATAATTGGATATCCTGTAACATTGTTCTTTAAGAACCGTTAGCTCTATTGCATTTTCTTGGTTTGACATTTTGCAAAATCCTATTGTCTTCATTTGCAAGGTAGAATGGAAAGTTTATGGAGACTTGGGCAACTTTTCCATGAAATCTGCCAATTACATAAATAAGTGAGATTGGAATGAGTGTGGCTTTTAATACGTTAGACAGAAAAAAAGAAGAAAACAATCCAAAAGTGTGAAAAGTTCTTTATCAGCTCCCAGAAAGCAACCTATTCTTGGGAGTTGGAATTTCTTTTGTTTTATCTCTGTAATAAGGCTTTGGTTTGAATTATATTTTATTTATAATAAAACTTCCTTCTATGATGATATGGTTGTGTGATGCTATGAAATGTTAAATATAAATATGGCTAATACATTAACAGTGTGTTCAACACCAACAATGTCAATTTCACCTAATTTAACTTCTATGATATATTTCCTTTTGATTCAATTTAAAATCCAAGCCCAGGAAACATGTGTTGTGTGTTCAATTTATGCTAAACTTTATGTTGAATTCTGAAGACAAAATGATAAATATGCAAGACTCTTGCTCTCAGAGCATCTCATTTCTACTTGGGAGGAAGAAAGTTGGCAGTAAATACACTAGTTGGTAAGTAGGAAGAGTCTCACACAGGGAGAAACATTGTGCTACAATTGAGAAAATACAGGATGTTTAATTACGATATAACAGTAACATTATTTTTATTATATGAACAATGTTTCAAAGTATTTGCTTTCTGAGGTAACAATTTTTGTTACAGAGTAATTCAAAGCACAAAAATGGATGAGTGATATAAACACAGGTAAATATAATGTAGTCTCAAATATTTGATCATTCCTTACTCATAATCATCAACACAATTCTCCATTTTCATGATAGTATCTTATTAAAACAGAAATGGTTGAAGTCAACATAAAGTGTTTTAATTTATTTGCCATCATTTAGACCACAAATGACTACAGGTTCGCTTTCCTAAATGATGTATTTTTAGACTTAGAATAACAGGTAAGTGCAAAAAAAATCCACTGATTTTATTCAATGGGGTGTGAAAAGGAGTAAACTTGATCAGTTCTCAATATGGATACCAGAAGAACTTGGCTCACTAATTTCTTCCTCATCATAATTCAAATAATGTGTGTTGTCAGCCTGCTTCAGATCTTCTACAGCCTAAATAAACATGATGAGGACGTTGTAAAACTTTTACCTGTGGTGGATGGAGGAGGGCATAAAAAAAGGAAAACCTTTTCTTTGAAAGAAAATTAAATAATGCATGAAAGGGCTAATGATTTTGCTGAGTACCAGTACAATACTTCCCAGGAGATTCTACCATATTAGAAATCCTTTGTATTCTATGCCCCTGTCTACTAGCCTGGCGAGAGACAAATGTAAGAGAATGAAAATACTACATGTAATATCCAGCAAAACCTGTGTTACGTTGGTCCAACAGGCTTTAGTTTAAAGTAAAAATAGCTCTCTGTTTTCAGATATGACTTTTAAAATGAATCTAAGAATTGTATAAATTCAACCATTGTTTTTAAGTGGAGGCTTTGGCTGGGTTCAGTGGCTCATGGCTGTAATACCAGCACTTTGGCAGGTGGAGGTGGGAGGATTGCCTGAGTCCAGGAGTTCAAGGTCAACCTAGACAACACAGGGAGTGACCCCATCCCTACAAAAAATAGTGATAATAAATTATCTGGGAATGGTGGCATGAGCCTGTGGTCCTGGCTACTCAGAAGGCTGAGGTGGGAGGATTGCTTGAGCCTAGGAACTTTAGGCTGCAGTGAGCTGTGATTGAGACACTGTGTACCCTAGCCTGGGTTACAGAGCAAGACTTTGCCTCAAAAACACAACAACAAAAGAGTCAAGGGTTTGGCAGAATGAGAATATGACCACCATGTATCTACTGATGTCATTATTATGTCATAATGAAACATTTAGCTTTTCTCAACTAGAGCACCATGTGCTAGGCTCTCCACACATCCTTCACCTTCATCAGATACGATACTTGCCACCTCGTGTACTTACTGCCAAATTTCTTTCTCCCAACTAGAAGTGAGACATTTTGAGAGCAGGAGTCTTGTCATATTTTTAATTTTGTTTCCAGAATTCAGCATAAAACTTAGCATAAATTATACACATGTACTGTTTTGAAAATGTATTTACTATGCCACAGGTATTAAGTATCCTTCAAAATTTTTACAAAAAATTTTATTGTACAACTGAAATGTTGAGAAATGTTCTTCATGAAAACCAATATTGTGGATGCTTAAAATTAATTTTCATCAAAGTAGTCAAATAATATATTAATTTATCAAAGTCAATATTACTGTCTTCATCTTATAGATGAGAAAACTGAGTGCAAGGTAAGTTCATATATAGAAATTAGAGAATTACTAATATAAATAGAAACAATCGTGGTTTTTGGGGGAATAAACATAATCTGGTGACATAAAAGAAATTTAACTCAGAAAACATAATATATAGGCTCTTCAAATACATTACCTCATGAATTGATCATGACATAGGACAGATGAATAATATTTATCCAAAACAAATGTATCTTACATCAAAATGGTTTCCTTAACAAATCTCAAATAACAGTATTCCAATGGACAGGATTACATGTAAAGGTTTGCATCTTAAAATGGAGATTAAAATTGTCTACTCATTTTTGTTTGCTACTGTAAAAAATATGGCAATATAATGTTCTCATTTTAACTTACGGATTATGCAGGATAGAACATTGTTGCATTGTACCTTCTCTATAGAACCATTGAAACTTGATTACGCCTGTAATCCTGACACTTTGGGAGGCCCAGAGGGGCAGATCAAGAGGTCAGGAGATCGAGACCATCCTGGCTAACATGTGAAACCGCGTCTCTACTAAAAATACAAAAAATTAGCCGGGCGAGGTGGCGGCGCCTGTGGTTCCAGCTACTCGGGAGGCTGAGGCAGGAGAATGGCGGGAACCCGGGAGGCGGAGCTTGCAGTGAGTCCAGATCGCGCCACTGCACTCCAGCCTGGGTGACAGAGCAAGACTCAGTCTCAAAAATAAAAATAAAAATAAAACAACTTGAAAGAGCTATGACTCAGAGGCTTTTATACTTAAAATTGATAAAACAGAGATTACATTTACAAAATAGACACTATATGTATTTCTTTTAAATATGAATCTAGCCCATACTGGAAATAAATTTATCATTATTTATATTTTATACCATTTCAATAAATTATTTCTGTCTTCTATTTATTCTCCCAGCCTGAATCTGAAAAGCACAGCTCAGTCCTCTTAGCTCTGGTCAGGGACTGGTCATCCTTCTGCTCCGAAGGGCCTGTCACACTGAACAGGCTGCCCTTAATCATGAGCACTTATTACATAGTAGGCTTAATTACAAGCTCTTCTATTCTATGCTGAATCACAAGCAATTATTGGAAGTTTATAATTATAAAATTACTTTTCTTGTTGTTGTTAATCTGCATGACCTCACCTCACTGTGCCACAAGTGGGCAGTGTTTAAGATTCTAAATTTAGGGCTAATGACTAATCCAGGCGAACCAAGCTTTTAGGCCACAATTACAGAAGCTAGACAGATTCCACAGATCTCAAGTTTCTCCAAAACACTCTCTGAAGACTGACATTTAGAACTAGAAAGTGAAAGAGCACCAGTATTGTGCTTCATGTTTACACAAGCAGATGATTATTTCACATGGAGAGAAGTTTAACTAGTCCTGGTGGTGAATTTATTCTCTTCTTTGCTTTCTGTTAAGAGTGAACAGTTTGATCATAATGTATCCCTTCACAATAGGGATTTCTTCCCCTGGCTATTCTGAGTTCATAGACGAAATGCCTGCCAAATTTAATGTAACAAGCAGTGAGCAAAACACAGTTAGTTCTTACCTGAAGGGAACTTAGATTCTCATGAGGAATAAAGGAGAGAAACAAATATGCAACAAGGTGAGCTAATATTTACTGAGGATTTACAATGTGCCTGATATTGTTCTGATTTTGTTTATACTTACTAAAATTCATGTAATCTTTATAATAACCCTATGAAGGTGAAATACTATAACTTCCATTATACAAATTGGGAAACTGAGGCACATAAATCGTAATCAAATCATCTGGTTTCATACAACTATGGAATAAAAGAACCTTTGAATAACAAATCTTAAAAATGCTCAAAGAAATGAAATTATAGTAAGTGCTATGAAGAAAACTGTAGAGTTATTTTTAATTAGAGACTAATGTTCCTTTTTATTTTGGTGGGAGTATATGGGGAGTACCTCTGTACAATGGTGGCTTTGGATATAGTCCTGAGAAAATGAAGGAACAAGCCATGTGCCCACATAAAGTAAACGTGTTCCAAGCACAGGGAAGAACAAGTGCAAAGATTATCAATAGGGATGTGTTTGGCTTTAAAGGATGAAGAAGTCATAGAGAGATGAGCAAAATGACAAGAGACAAAGTCAGACTGGTAGAGATGTGACTAGATAATGAGGCATCTTGAGTTAAAAAAAATGTAGTTTGACCCTGGCCAAATAAGAAGTCATGAGAAAAGTTTAAAGTTTTAAAGAAGAAGAGTTTAAAGAAAAAGAGTGGTGTGAAATGAATACTTTTAATAAACCCTTAAAGAGCTCACTGTGTGAAATTGTATTGAATAGAACCAAGAGTAGACACAATAATGGCAGGTAAGAGGCTTTTGGAAATCCAGAAATGATCGATGACTTAGGTCAATACCAAAGTATTGATCTGTATTTTTTTTCACCCTTTTTCTCATGACTGTAACTTGTGTGTCTTGTGTCATCTAGTATGTGTGCTTGCATGTTAAGCAAAACAAAGGTTCAAATAAATGGCTATTATAATGACAGTGTGAATTTTTTAATCTTTTGGAGATAATTTGGGACTTTGGAAACACGATAATATTGGCATGGTAGAAAGAGGAAACATAGCTAATTAGAGGGTAGACAATCAAGGAGTCAAGTAGAAGACACCTCGGGGAAAACTGTCTCCGTACCTGCTCCCCCTTCCAGTTACCTGGTGCACAATCTGCTTACAATGGTTCTAGATACTTACTGAATGGACATAGGACCATGATGAGAGAATCCCACCCAGCAAACAGGACACAATTTATCTAGAAGAAGTGTTATTCTGTGTATGAAGCTGTGACAGACCAACTCTTACTGAGATGCAGACACAAGAAGACGGTAAAGTGGATTAGGGAAGTGATGATGGGGGTAGTGAGAAGATGTTTGGTTTAGGATGCATTTTAAAAACAGTGCTTACAGAATTTTGTAAAGGGTTGAGAGTGGGTGCAAGAGCAGTTCTGGGAGTTCCATTTTGATCTAGAGTTAAGAGACACCTGCACTTGCGTGTTTATCATAGCACTATCCACAATAGCAAAGCCATGGACTAACCAGTGTCCACCAATGGTTGGCTGGATAAAGAATATATGGTGTATATATACACCATGGAATACTATGCAGAATTAAAAAATGAAATTATGTCCTTTGCAGCAATATGGATGGAGCTATAGGTCATTGTCCTAAGAGAACTAACTCAGAAGCAGGGAATCAAATATTGCATATTCTCACTTATAGGTGGAGCTAAACAATGGATACCCACGAATACAAAGATGGAGATAATAGACACTGGAAACTACAAAATGGGGGAGGGCGGGGTAATTAGGGTTCAAAAATCATCTATTGGGTACAGTGTTCAATATTTGGGTCATGGGCACATTTGAATCCCAATCTTTACCATTATGTATGTGTAAATCCTTGAAAATGACTGAGGCAAGTCTCCATCATTTTATGAGGTTTATTTGGCAAAGTTAAGGATGAGCACAGAGACACAAATCTATGCCTTTCTCCAAAGATGACTTTGAGGGCTTCAATATTTAAATAGGAAAGGGCAAGCCTGGGCACAGTGGCTCACACCTATAATCCTAGCATTTAGGGAGGCTGAGATGGGTGGATCACTTGAGATCAGGAGATTGAGACCAGCCTGGCAAACATGGTGAAACCCCGTCTCTACAAAAAATATAAAAATTAGCTGGAAATCGCTTGAACCCGGGAAGCAGAGGTTGCAGTTAGTCGATATTGTGCCACTGTACTCTAGCCTGGGCAATAGAGTGAGACTCCGTCTCAAAAAAAATTTTTATTTATATATAAACAGAAAAGGGCAGGCATTGAGAAAAGAGGCGAAAAAATTGAAAGGTGTGGTAGGTAAGAGGCAAACAGTTACATCTTTTGAGTCTTTGGTCACCCTTACACTGAATACACAATTTACATGTGAGGGCATATAGAGGAATAGTCACTTATGCCTTCCCCTGGCTCAGGAAAACTGCATTTTTACATAACATAATGTAGACAATAGGGCAGAGGAAGCAATCAGATATGCATTTGTCTCAGGTGAGCAGAGAGGTGACTTTAAGTTCTGTCCTTTGTCTTATACCTATGAAGATACTCTATCAGTTTACATTGCCAGGGTGAAATTCAACACAACTATTTTAGGGTAAAGATCTGAAACCACAAGGAAGTTCCTTGTCAGTAAGTTGTAAGGGAGATGTGTAGTTTTTTGTTTGTTTGTTTTTTAATCTTTGTAGTCATCTTATGTAGGACTCAATGGGAGGCAGGTTTGTGTGACCCAGTTCCCAGCTTGACTTTTTCCAACAGCTGAGTGAGTTCAGGGTCCCAATATTTATTTTCCTTTCACACACATGATACCCTTGGACAAAAAAGCATATGTACTTCCTGAATCTAAGATTTTTTTTTTAAAGAGTTGACTGGGCAAATGTTAAGCCTGAGATGATTGTTAAACATCCAAATGAAGACGCTGTACAGAAGAGTGTGGAGGTTTAAATTTGGAAAGGATAGTATTCAAAATCATGAGACAAGATATTCACTCGGGGAATATGTGGAGTTACAAAAGAGAAGTCAAAGTACTCTGTACCTTGAAGAATTTCAGCATCTAGGAGGCAAATACTGGAGGAGTCATTGACCAACAAGACTGGGAAAGAATAACTATACAATAAAAGGAAAACCTTACTGAAGTCAAGTTAATAATAAAAAAGAAGTTGGTTTTCTGCTTTTATCCATGAGAAGGGAAAGCAACATTGCTCAGTCCTGCTGAGAAGTCCAGTCAGATGAAGACTAAGAACTGTGTACCTGCTCATTATTAAATACCATGATACCAATTTAAAAGGAGTGCTGAGAAAAAGCCTGATTCAGTTAGATTCAAAAGAATCAATTGAAATAAATTAAGGCAAACTGTAAAAGCTCGCCGAATTTTTTCTGTGAAAGAGCAAAAAATATTGTGATTGACTTCTTGATGTTCCAAAACATTTTTTTTTCCCGTCTTCCACAGTATTGAAGTTACACTGAATACATAGCAGATTCTCTTTCATTTAGAGTTCTAGATGAGTAACAGTTTTGGCTTCGAGGGCTTTTGCCTGTGTTTCAGCTGGCAGGAGCTATACAGTTATTCTGCAACTCTTGTTGCCGTTGTCCTTACATCATTACGGTTTCATGAAGCAAATTCTACAGAATGTTTTCCAGCTTCAGGTGTTCAAAGAAATTGGTGGGTATGCTCAATTCCTGATACGAGTTCATAATCCCTGGATTGCTGTTTCTTGTGCCCATTCTCCAGCTTTCTACTGGAGCAGCAAAAAGTTTCCAACATGGACCAGTATTGCTCCAGTGGTTGACCTAGGGGGCAAGTCAACCGTCAAGCTATTACATTGATTTCGTAAGGTCTTGAATTCTCATATTAAATATTTTACCAATTAAAATAACTAGATTGGTTTCCATTTCCTGTCTTGTTTCCTGACTGATTAAGATAAGCAGTGCCTATGCTGTGTCAGAACAGTGCATGACTCCTAAGTGTCCATTGTGTCCACAAAGAGACAAGTAACTTAATCACAACCATATAGAAATGAAATGTATAGAATGAAGGTCAATTATGCCTTTTCTCAAATCTCATGTTGGTTTAACACTATGCCTATATAGAAGATGGAAGTTATATGAAGTACATTGAATGATAATAAACATTTTTTTTCTGATTTTATAAATCGAGGTGAGGTGTGATGAGAAAGGAGAAAAAGATTACATACCCCAGCTCCAAATGATAACCACATTTTAAGAGAATCTATTGTACTTTGGAAGCAGGACTATGTACAAGAATTATTTAAAATAATATTCTTCCACAGAACACAAATGAGCAACTGTCGTGATAAATGTCACATGGTCAAACTCAAAAGGAGTAATTTAAAATATTAAATTGGACTGCAGAATAAATTTGGCTTAAGATGAGCATTTAAATCTAGCCTTATCTACAAAGAATCACTACATTTGTAGTGTTAAGGTGTTAACACTTTAAACTTAATTTGCATCAAATGTATAGGCAATATGAACTAGCATATTCTTAGTAATTTAGAGTTGTGCAGAATTGAAATCAACAATAATCATGCCCGATGGAAAACTTAAACAATTTATAGCAAAGAAAAATGAAGTCGAAATGTAGATTTTTAACAAGGCAATAGATTCTGATTAGCTAATGCATTTTTAAATGACCAAATATACCTAATGCTGTAAGTTAAAATATGATACAATTTATTAAGTTATACAAATCTAACTTTTATTTTGCATTACCATAATTTGAAGACCCAATGCTTCATTACACATTCAGAAAGGGAGAAGAGATTTAAGTCAAAACTATAATAATTTCAGAAGCTAGACAGAATTATAATGTAGTGGATGGCTGTAATTTTTCACTTAGAAGTAATAATAAGAAAATACGTTAATAGGGAAATTCTAGAAAGGCTAAACAATGCATATGATGAATCTGAGCAATTACAATTGGATATGACCAAAGGATGAGCTGCATTTGAAGATGTCTGCATTGCTTGTTGCCCTTTCTGTGGTTTAATCTTTCAGTATATTTTGTATATTCTGGCTCAGGAACTGTGAAAAATCCAAGGGATAAAGCAATACAGTCAACAGAACACAGTCTTCATAGAATCCATAATTTTACCAGGGATTCAGTCATATGTAGCTGAACATAATAGGATGTGATACATGATGTATTTGCCTTAGAACCCTAGAGGAAGTACAGGTCTATTCTGCCAGGTCAACCAAATAAACTACACAGAGGAAGACACATTCAACTGGGAAGTATCCAAGCCTCTCTCCTTTATTTCCTCACTATCCCCTGGACAATGCTATCATAGCACATGTAACACTTTCTTTCACATGTAGTAAAATAACCAGGAATAGCCCAGATTGCATAGTGGTTGAAAGTGTATAAAGTGGCTTCAAACTATTTAGATAAAAATCTTAGCCTTCCTGTTTACTTGCATGGGAAACCCATTTACCTTCTTTGCATCCAAGGAAATGGCATGCGTTTTACAAAAATTAATCAAACTTCACTAAGTAGCCTACACTGGAACATCGGCGAATTGTCATTTATGAGAGATTTCATTCTGGAGTTGAAGACTGCAATTATCCCTGCTATACAATGATTATATGTCAACATCAAGGATGTTTTCTTAAATGCAGTCCTACATTGTTAAATATTAAGACATATACCTAAACTCAAATGTTACCTAAATAAAATTAATCATGTTGTGTGTTGCTGTGCTCATAATCTGAACAATGGTAAATATATGCCAATATATCCAATTATTAGTATCATTATTATATTGTTTTATATTAAAGGTCATCTGATAGTATGGGATACCATAGATACAGCCATTCATTATATATTCATTTGTACAATATTGACTAAATTCAGTCTTTGCCAAGCACTTGATTGATGACTTTTGGAAATTTGGCAAAATGGTGATCCACTCACTCAGCAAAAGAATGTGTATCCCACTCTTCTGGGGAAAGTGTTCTCAGAATGTTAAACATTTTAAGTTGAACATATTGTTCAAGCCTCCTATGCCCTTACAGATTGCTTGTCAACCTGCTTCTATCAATTATCCAGAGAAGGGTGTTAAGAATATGTGACTATACTCATGAATGAGTCAATTTCTCCATATAGTTCTATAAGTCTTTATTTTATGTGTTCAAAAGCTTTGTTATTAGGTGTATAAATATTTGCAATTATTATATCCTATTGATGAATTAATTCTTAATAATTCTGAAAATGTCCTCTTTATCTTTGGTAAGAAATGAAATCTATTTAGTTTGTTATTAATATGATCACTACAGAGTTCTTTTGCTTGGTAATAGCATGGTATTTTTCTTATCCATTTACTTTTAACTATTTATGTATTCATATTTAAAGTAGGATTTTTGTTTGCTTTTGTTTTTGTTTTGGCAGAATATATTCTGTATACCATTGACAATATATGATGTGTTTATTCTATCTAGTATCTAATATAAATTGTGTCTACATTTAATGTGATTAATATTACAATTGATTTGATTAGAACAGATTAATGTATTTAAAGAGATAAAGGAGAAAAATACATTTATTCATATGTTCACAATCTAAGATGTTTTTCATTCTTTGTGAAAAGCAAGATTTCCATTAGGTATTATTTTTCTTCTTCTTGGAAGGGGTCTTTCATTGTAATTATAACACAGGTCTCCTGAAGTGAATTGGTTTAGCTTTTGCATACACAAGAAAATCTTTATTTTGATTTTGTTTTTGAAATACAGATATTTCTAATTTGAGGGTTTTGTTGTGGCTGTTATTAAATTACTGCTGTTTGGTAGTGCCTTAAAGATGATAATCTACTATCTATCAGGTTGAATTGTTTCAAATAGAAAACGCTCTCATTTTTATCTTTGTATATGATGTTTTATCTCTGGACACGTCAATCTTGATTTATCATAGTTTTCATGCAATTTGATTATGATACGTGTTTTGGAGTAGTTTTTCTCGTGTATATGTTTCATTGAGCTGTTTTCTTCTGAGAGTTCATATTACTCATTAAATTTGAAAAATGTTCTGCTGTTTTTTTCAGTCTTTTCTTTACCGTGTTCCCTTCTTCTCTTGTGTGGACTCTAATTTCACATATATTTGGCCACTTAAAATTGTCTCATACTTTATTCATGCTCTATTGCTCCTCTGTTGTGATTGTTATTGTAATCTTTCTGTCATTCTTTCTTGTTGGATTTTTCATCTTTTTAAAATATTTATTTATATTACTCTCTCTTCAAGTTCACTGCTTTCTTCTGCAATGCTGGATTTGCTGATTATCTCTTACGGTGCATATTTTATCTCAGCCTTTGTCGTGTTTACCTCTAGAAATTATATTTTGTCTTCTTCATATATTTTATGTCTTTTTGAACATAGTTATCAATTTATAATAGTTTCTACATCCTGGTTTACTAATTCTATAATCCGTGTCATTTAAGTTGTGTCTCCATTTACAATTTGTGTCTTTACTGTGGATTGTATTTTCCTGCTTCTTAAAATGTCTGGTAATCCATAATGTCTTTCTTAGCATTCCTGGTATTCATAATCTTGTGTATTACATTTTCTAGTCTTGTTATGGTGATACAAGCTATCCCTGGCCCTTTGTAAACTTTAGGGATTGTTACTGCTCATCCCTTTCAGTAGTTATTTCCTGACACTTGGTAGTTTCTTCACATGCACAGGCATTGATTTTTTTTCAGCTGAAGACTCAAAAGCTAGCACGTGTGTTCTCTTCTCCCTCCCCATCCTCCTCTCTTTGTGCACAGTTCTCTCCTATTTGGTACTCTTTTCTGCAAACTCTAGCCATCATGGCTTCCCTAGACCAACAGTTTCGTATCCTCACCTAAGAGAGACCAGAGCTCTTCCCTAAGCAATGGCCTGGAAACTTGCCCAGGGCAGTTAGTAGGGTAATTGTAGAAGTCACCATTTTGGAAACTATTTCTCAGGGATTGCTCTCCTACACTGTTTGACATCCAAAGTCTGGACCACATTTTTGTACACACAGACACACACACACACACACACACACACACACACATATATACTTTGGTTAGTTATTACTAGTATTTTAGTAGTTTCAGTAGATGGTAAATCTGCTATAGGTTAATGGATCCTGTCAGAAATCAAACGTTTTATTCTTTTTGTATTTGTCTTTTAAAATAATTTGGGGAAACATTGTAGAATATAAATTAATAGGATGAGAAAATTTTGACAGAAAAACAAATATGAGGTTACATATTAGAGTAATAACTAGAGGGAACATGCTGTACGTTCTGGAGTCATTTCACCTTAGTTGAGAGGGTTGAATAAAGACTTTCATGATATCATTGATTCTCCCCTTTCGCTTGCCTTATTCTTCTTATTCTCTCTGGTTTACCTTAAATTTAACTCTTTAGTAAGATAATCAGACATAGACCTTTGTCCCAGATTTTATTTCTGGGAAAATAAAACTAATATTTAGTGACACATTGTATGCTCACTGTATTAGTCAGGGTTCTCTCGAGAGACAGAACCAATAGGATAGATGCATATGAAAGGCAGTTTTTTATGGAGTATTCACTCACAGGATCACAGGGTGAAGTACCCCAATAGGCCGTCTGCAAGGTGAGGAGCGAGGAAGCCAGTCTGAATCTCAAAATCTCAAAAGCAGAGAAGCAAACAGTGCAGCCTTCAGTCTGTGGCTGAAGGCCCCAGAGCCCCTGGAAAATTACTGGTTTAAGTCCAGGAGTCTGAAAGCTGAAGAACTTGGAGTCTGATGTTCCTGGGCAGAAAACATCCAGCACGGGAGAAAGGGGAAGGCCAGAAGGCTCAGCGAGTCTGGGACTTCCAGCTTCTTCTGCCTGCTTCATTCTAGCTGTGCTGGCAGGTGATTAGATGGCGTCCACCCACAGTAAAGGTGCGTCTGCCTCTCTCAGTCCACTGGCTCAACCGTTGCCCTTCTTTTGCAACACGCTCACAGACACACCTAGCAACAGTAATTTGCATTCTTCAACCGAATCGAGTTGACACTCAATATTAACAATCACAAGTCCACCCCTTGTCGACTTGAACCCATACACACCTCCTGAGATCACACATAATCTTCAAATAAAGACAATAGTAAGGTAATAATTATACCCAGCATAATACAACTATCATTCACACAACCAGAAAAGCACCAATCCCCAACCCAAATGCTATTACCTAAAGTTAACAATATTTAAAATGCTGATATGAAGTCAATAAATCTTATGTCATACGATAAAGGAAAACGGAAATAAAATTCAGATATTTTCTTAGTACAAGTGTATACATGCACAAGCATGTTTTTAAGAAAAGAAGGAGGAAATATTCGTGACAATTACAATCCCATTTCTGCAACTGGTCACATGGTTGTAGCTGGTATTGATGACAACTTTCTTCTCCTACCCATTCTGTATTCCCTTTGCCCTCAGCAAGCACCTCAGCAGATCGTGGTTTTTTTCCTGGTGGAGTAACCCAAACCTTCATTCCTGAAAGGTCTGGACCATTTTTAGTCCTTCGTGGATTGGGTTGTTGTAGTTTTCCACTGGCCTTAATCACAGGGCATGGTAATAATAAGAGATTCCCCAAGAGATCTCCTGTATTCCATACATACTCTCCCTTACCTCTGTTGTGGAGTAGTAAACTGACTTCATCTTGATAGTCCAGGTCAATCGCCCCAGTCAGCACTGTAATGCCCTTCTTAGCCTGTTGACTTAGAGGTAGGAGGAGCCCCAAGTGGCCAGGTGGCAATCTTAACCTCCGGTTTAATGGAATCTTTGTTGTGTCTCCTGGTGGCAGCGTTCTTCCCTCTGGAACTAAGGTCTCTAGGTCAGCAGAATGTAATGCTGCAGGAACAGGAAGCAAAAATTTTGCCAGTGGGTCATTGGGGTGATGGTGAGGGGTGCCACTTCCACTTCCACCCCTTGATTCCTGGACCCATGAGTCCTGGCTGTGGGAGAAACAGTACCTGAAAATTTGAGACAAGTCTCAGTTTATTTAGAAAGTTTATTTTGCCAAGGTGGAGGACGTGCCCATGACACAGCCTCAGGAAGTCCTGAGGACATGCGCCCAAGGTGGGTGGGGCACAGCTTAGTTTTATACACTTTAGTGAGACATGAGACATCAATCAATATAAGTAAGAAGTACATTGGTTCTGTCTGTAAAGGCAGGACAACTTGAAACAAAGGCAGGAAGACTCAGGGAGGGAGCTTCCAGGTCATGTTTAGGTGATACGTAAATGGTTACTTTTTTTTTTTTTTTTTTTTTTTATCTCTGATTAGCCTTTCCAAAGGAGACAAATCAGTGAGCAGATGGGTGACTGAGTAGAATGAGTAGAATGGGAGGCAGTGTTGGCCTAAGCAGTTTCAGCTTCAGTTTTCCTCAGTGATATTGAGGGCCCAAGATAATTTTCTTTCACATATTGAATGCTGATTCAGAGCATACACAGCCTCCTGGAGAACTTTGCCCCAGCTCTGAAGAGGCAATGCTGTGTGGAATACCATGGCGGTGGATACGGCATTCTGTGAGTGATAAGACATCTCTTATGTGATAAGACATTAGTCTTGGAAGAAGCATTGCGTGCAGGATAGGCAAACCCGTATCCAGAGGAAGTGTCTACTCCAGTGAGGACAAACCATTGCCCTTTCCATGATGGAAGAGGCCCAGTATAATCAACCTGCCACCAAGTAGCTGGCTGGTCACCCTGAGGAATGGTGTCAAATTGAGGACTCAGCATTGATCTTAGCTGCTGGCAACTTGAGCATTCAGTGGTAGTGATAACCAGGTCATCCTTGGTGAGTGGAAGTCCATGCTGCTGAGCCCGTGTGTAATTTCCTTCCTGACACCATGGCCACTTTGTTCATGGACCTATTGGGTGATGACAAGCGTGGCTGGGAAACAAAGCTGAGTGGCGTCCACAGAAAGAGTCATCTGATCCACTTGATGATTAAAATCCTCCTCTGCTGAAGTCACCCTTTGGTGAGCATTCACATGAAATGCAAATATCTTCTGATAGCTTCTGAGTGGTTTTTGACCACTCAGAGAGGTCTCTCCACATATCTCTTCTCCAGATTTCTTCATTAGCAATTTTCCAGTCATGCTCCTTCCAAGTCCCTGACCATCCAGCCATACCATTGGCTAGAGCCAATGAATCAGTATATAATTGCATTTCTGTCCATTTCTCCCTCCATGCAAAGGACATGACCAGGGGCACTGCTCAATGTTATGCCCACTGGGGAGATTTCCCTCCACCCTTGTCCTTCAGGGATATCCTAGAAAGGGGCTGTAGTGCTGCAGTTGTCCACTTTCAGGTGGTGCCTGTGTATCATGTGGAACCATCATGAACCAGACCCTTGTCTTCCCTTCCTCTGTCAACTGATCATAGGGAACTCCCCATGAGGCCATCAGTGCGGGCTGGGGAGAGAAGGCAGGTGGTAGGAGTGGAGACCATGGGCATTTGAGCCACTTCCTCATGTAACTTACTTATACTTTCAGCACCTGCTCGAGCCCAATCATGTATATTCCACTTCCGTTTGACCATGACGTGCTGCTGTGAATGCCCAACTTTATGCCTAGATGGGTCAGAAAGCACCCAGTTCACAATAGGTGGTTCAGGTTGCATGGTGACTTGATGACCCATAGTCAAACGTTCAGTTTCTACAAAAGCTCAGTAACAAACCAAGAGCTGTCTCTCAAAAGAAGATTAGTTATCTGCAGAAGATGGCAGAGCCTTGCTCCAAAATCCTAGAGGCCTCCACTGTGATTCACCTATGCGGACCTACCAAAGGCTCCAAACAGCATCCCTATCTGCTACCGACACCTCAAGCACCTTGGATCTGCTGAGGCATATGGCCCAAGTGGCAGAGCAGCTTGCACAGCAGTCTGGACCTATTGCAGAGCTTTATTCTCTTGTGGACCCTACACAAAACTGGCAGCCTTTCAGGTCACTCAGTAAATGGACTGGAGCACACTCCCTTATTCTGTTTTTTCATGATGGCTTTATTGGCAGAGTATGATTTATGTAAAAAAATAATGATTTATGTATTTCTACTTTCTAAGTCTTCAGTCAGTTACAACCACCCATGCGGAAGGGATAGTGAGATAGCAAAACCCATAATAAAAAATATGAAACTACATAAAATAAAACTATGGAGGACTAAAATATGAAAGTAGCAGTAATGAATGTCCAAGTATAGTACACAGCACTTAGTTTATTTACTAAAAGTAGAGGTGATATGGTTTGGCTGTGTCCCCACCCAAATCTCGTCTTGAATTTTAGCTCCCATAATGCCCATCTGTTGTGGGAGGGACCCGGTATGAGGTAACTGAATCATGGGGGATGTTTCCCCCACACTCCTCTCATGGTAGTCAATACATCTTATGAGATCTGATCATTTTATAAGGGGAAACCTCCTTCACTTGGTTCTCATTCTCTCTTTGCCAGCCACCATGTAATATGTGCCTTTGCTCTTTCTTCATCTCCTGCCAAGATTGTGAGGCCTCCCCCAGACAAATGGAACTGTGAGTCCATTAAAACTCTTTCCTTTATAAATTACCCAGTCTCAGATATCTTTATCAGCAGTGTGAAAATGGACTAATACAAGAGTGCTACAGGAAAGAGAAGCAATTATGCCTCAATCATTCCATTGAAGATTAGTTCAGAGTTTGTAAAATTATAAGTTTTTTTAAAAAGTAGTATTAAAATGTGCTTTGAAATTATAAAAGATTTATATGAAATATTGAATCAAGTCTTTGAATACTACTCAGCTACCCTAAATTACGTTAATATAGTCTTCATTTCTTTTTCAATTTGCAAAGTAACATACCATATTGAAATAGGCAGTGCCAGAGTAAATATTTATTTTATTTGACAAAGTTATAATAGAAATAAAGAAGTTAACCAGTATATATTTTGAATTGTTCTTATCATTAAAAAAAAGTATACTAAAGAATTTTAATCTGCTTTGAAAATGCTATCTGTATTTTTTTTTTTTTTTACCTGTTTGCTCTTTTCAAAATGATATTGTGAACCTAAGTAAGAAAACATAGTAATTTCTGGGTAGGTGATAACTCATTTTAGGAATCCAGTAAAATTGGTGTGAGAAGACCTAGGACTGAGTAATAAGAGATTAAACAAGTTTGGTAAAAGAAATGTTACAGATAAGACTCAATTGAAATTTGTTTCATAAGACACCATTCTTCTGAAAGAATTTCACAGAAAACTGAGTTTGAGAAATCAGGTGCACTGTTTTGGGATATTCATAATTAATATTTTATGCATGTTTATAGTAGCACAATTCACAATTGCAAAAATGTGGAACCAACCCAAATGCCCATCAATTAACCAGTGGATAAATAAACTGTGGTATATGTATACAATGGAATACCACTCAGCCATGGAAAGGAATGAATTAATGGCATTTGCAGCAACCTGGATGAGATTGGAGGCTATTATTCTAAGTGAAGTAACTCAAGAGTGGAAAACCAAACACCGTATGTTCTCACTCATAAGTGGAAGCAAAGTTATGATGCTGTAAAGGCATAAGAATGACACAGTGGACTCTGGGCACTCAGGAGGAGAGGGTTGGAAGGGGGTGAGGCATAAAAGACTGCAAATTGGATGCAGTGTATACTGCTCGTGTGATGGGTACACCAAAATCTCACAAGTCACCACTAAAGGATTTACTAATGTAACCAAATACCACCTGTTCCCCAATAACCTATGGAAATAAAAAAATTAAAAAAAAAAAAAAACAGAATAAACTGTCAGACATTTGAGGATAAAGACAACTGTATATGTTTAAATCAGTGTTGTCTAAACAATGGTAACTGTTTACAGCTAAAGAATATGTACTACAAAATTGTAGCATTTGGATTCCAGTCAAAGAGAGTCCTGTAACAGGTCATGTATCATTCTCTCGTCTTGTATTGAGCCAGTAAACATAGTCTACTGTTTTTTTTCTAGATATTGTTCCACAGAGCTTGGGTTCTGACTGGCTTTAACTGATTCACCAGCACTTAGTATAGTACCTCATATATCATAGGTGCTTGATAAAGATCTGCTACATAATATTTTCAAATTTTAACATTCGCTAGTTTGTGTTGTCCTGTTTCCTCTGATGTTCTCCTGCATACAAAGATAGATCAAATGATTGAAAAACAGTGGCAAAAGTACCAACTTATTCCAATGTATTATTCGTTGACTTTTTTTCTCCCAAAAAGTATACAGTTTAGCCTTTAATAACACAGGTTGGAACTTTGTGGACATAATTATAGGATTTTTTTCCAATACATAAATTGAAATATTTTGTGGGGATTTACAATAATTTGGAAAACTTACAGATCAACTATGTAGCCAAGAAATATTGAGAAAATTATGAAAAATGTAGATATTCCATGAATGCATAAAATATATGTAGATAAAATCTATTATTGAATTTATTGCCAAAAACTGTGTACAAATCTATTGTAGAGAGTCAAAATTTATCAAAACTTACGCACACACAGGCTGTACATAGTACCATTAACAATCAAGAGAAAGGTAAATAAATGTAAAGATGCAGCATTAATTATAACAGCATGAAATTAACTGTGGTAAATACAGTACTACTAAAATAATTTTGTAGCCATATCCTGCTGCTGTTGTGGTGAGCTCAAGTGTTGTGAGTATCTGCTTAAAATGCCTTTCATGCTAATCACCTCCGTGTGAGCACTTGTCTCTCCAGTAAATTGCACATCACAATAAAAAGTGCTCTCTCGAGGTTCTTGTGTTTTTTTTCACCGTGTTTGGTGCAATACCATAAACCCTGAATAACGCCTTGGGACCCATACTAAGCCCTGTGGGTGCTGAAAGTGCTCCCAAGAAGCAGAGAGAAGTCATGATGTTACAAAAAAAAGTCGAATTGCTTAATATGCACCATAGATTGAAATCTGTAGCTGTAACTGCTTGCCATTTCAGACAGATGAATCTTCTTGTAAACAGAGGGTATCAATTTATAGTATCAATAAATGCAGTATGGTAAATGTATTTTTTCTTCCTTTTGATTTTCTTAATAACATTTTATTTTCTGTAGCTTCATTTATTGTAAGAATACACCACATAAGATATTTTTCAATAAATATAATACTGGATTAGGAATGTGGTTTTAAAATCTAGGTCAATAAATGTGTGGGTAGGAATTTTAGGTAAGTTACATAAATAATGAATTTCACCTTTACCTTATGTTAAATGGATACATAATACTTGTGCTAACATTTCAAAGACAGTTTTTAAAGTTTTTCTTTAGAAATGCTTTTAAAAAATCAAATGTTACATGAAAAATGTGCTAAGCACCTTGAAAGCTGCTAATTTGTAAGCTTAAGTATATTCAGGTATTAGGTAAAAGCATCAAGAAAATTATGATGAGTGTCTACCTAATTACAAAATAGGAATACTAGCTTAAATTATCTGGTTAAGCATAAAAATTGTTGTTTCTTGAGTCCTTAGCTGTTTTACCTAAATGGAGGTCAAAAGAAGAAAACAATAGGTAAATTGCAATTATCTCTATAAAATAATGATTTATTATCAGCATGAGCTTTAGAAATCAGATCCATTAGCATGTCCTATCTGGAATTGAGCTGATTTCTATTTGAGTTACCATAAGCTCCACTAGGAAAACTGGATTTATTTCCACTCATTGCTCTTCCAACTTCACATAATACCAACTCTGCCTAAAGCACTAATGAATGCTGCAGCTGCTATTTCTTGCTTTCTGGATTCAGGAAAATCTTGAAAGAATAACTCAGAGAAATTAATTTTTCTTAGCCCTACTTTTTTGGAACTGATAAACTGAAGAATATGTAGTTATAGAAAACAATAACCATTTTATATTTAGAGAGAACGAACCCTCTAGCAGGCTTCTCAATCCCTTTGGTAATTGGAGTGGCCTAATATACTGTCTATTTAAATTTACATCTTGTGTATTATACTTTTTTTTAAGGAATGAGTTTATTTGCTGAGAGGGACATGAGATGTGAACAAGTGTGTTGCTTTATGTTCTTTAGTGCAGCAAACTCAAACTGTCTTCATTTGTAATATCAATTTTTTTTTTTACTGTCAGAAATACAATGTTAAAAATAAAAGAAACATTTATTGACCATCTACTATGTTTCCAACAGTGTTTATTTTTCTACCTAAAATATCATTTAGTGCTCTCACTGATGGCCCTTATGTGTTAAAAAATATGATTTCATTATTTGTATGAGAAAATTGAGATTCAGAAAGGCTATATAATTTGTTTCAGATCACAGAAAATAAATTTATTCAAAAGAGTATGCATTGTCAATTGGGAATTTAAATCCAATTGTTTAAAATTATAAAACTCATGCTATTTCTGATAAAACATTCCTGCATTTGATTATCTTTATTAGGTAAAATTAAAATGGTCCTATTATTTTACATTTTCATAAAACTGATAAAAATAATAGGCTTATGATTTAATTCATCTCAGTCATTTGATTTTAAAAAGCTAAAATCAGAATTTTGAGCACTCATTTTTCAGATATTTACACTTAATAGGCAAAGGAGCATTTTAAATTTTAAATTATTTAAATTCAGATAATTAAAATACTTAAGATGTTTTAGTGTCTAATTGCTGAACAAAGCAGTCAGTTTCCATAAATAGGGAAACAATATAAGGAGGATATGTCACAAAACAAATCAACAAAATTTCAGGTCTGGGAGTGATGGCTCATGCCTGTAATCCAACCATTTCAGGATGCCAAGGTGGAAGGGTCACTTGAGTCCAGGAGTTCAAGACCAGCATGGGCAACTTAGGGAGACCCCATCTCTACAAAAAAGGTATTTTTACAAAAATAGCCAGGCATATTAGGGTGTGCTTATAGTCCCAGCTAATCAGGAGGCTGAGGTGTGAGGATCATTTAAGCCCAGGAGTTTTAGGCTGCAGTGAGCCATGATTATGCACTGCACTACAGCCTGGGAAACAGTGAGAATCAGTTTTTAAAAATAAAGGAAGTAGGAAAATTTCAATTATGGCCAAAATATTTTTTCTTAAAAGTACTTTGCCTCTAGAGGACAAAATAACTGAATGAACTCACATCTTAAGGAGCTTGGGCTAAAATACTGGGGCAAAAAGGGGTTAAAACCACAGTTTACTAGAATGTTTACCTAAAGTGAGACAGCCTAAAGATAGAGCCCTGCATTTTTCAGAGGCAGTGGAGATAAATGGATATGTCTACTTTTTCATATTGGAAACTGAGACCATATTTTGGACTTAAGAATTTTAATTTTAAGAATTTATATTGAATTAACACTTAGTGGACAGGTGGATGAGTATGTTCAATGCAACACTGAAATGACAAAAAATAAAACAACTAATGTATCTAAAATTGGGTCATAAATTTCATAAATGATTTTAAAATAATTCAACCGGCTGCTACATAAAATCAGGAAATAATGTGTTAATTATGCATTTTCTTGAAAGAATGATATACTAATTTTTAAATTTTTAATTTTGGTTCAATTTTAGGTTCAGGATTACATACGTAGATTTGTTACATGGGTAAATTGTGTGTTGCTGAGGCTTGATATATGAAGGATCCTGTCGCCAAGGTAGTGAGCATAGTACCCAATAGGCAGCCTTCCAACCACCTCACCTCCGCCATTAAGCAGCCCCAACTGTCTTTTCC
This sequence comes from Piliocolobus tephrosceles, assembly GCF_002776525.5. Classification (NCBI taxonomy): domain Eukaryota; kingdom Metazoa; phylum Chordata; class Mammalia; order Primates; family Cercopithecidae; genus Piliocolobus; species Piliocolobus tephrosceles. The sequence goes on from NC_045451.1 coordinate 7,778,310, forward strand.
TTGTGTCCATTTGTATTTAATGTTTAACTCCCACTTATAAGTAAGAACACGTAGTGTTTGGTTTTCTGCTTCTGGATTTGTTCCCTTAGGATAATGGTCTCCAGCTGCATCCCTGCTACTGCAAATGGCGTATTGTCATTCTTTTTTATGGTTGTGTAGTATTCCATGGTGTGTATGTATCGTGTTTCCTTTATCCGGACTGTTGGTAGGCATTTTGATTGATTACATGTCTTTGCTATTGTGAATAGCACTGTGATGAACATAAGAGTGCATGTAACTTTTTGTTACAACAATATATTTTCCTCTGGGTATACACCTAGTAAAGGAATTTCTGGCTGGAATGGTAGTTTTAACTTCTTTGGGCAGTCTCCACATTGCTTTCCACAGTGGCTGAACTAATTTATATTCCACCAACAGTGTATATGTGTTCCTTTTTCTCCACAACTTGACCATCATCTGCTGTTTTTTGACTTTTTAACAATAGCCATTCTGACTGGTGTGAGATAGTGTCATCTTAATGTTTGGATTTGTATTTTTTTAATGATCAGCAATGATGAGTATCTTTTCATATATTTGTTAGATGTATGTATACCTTCTTTTAAGAAGGGTCCGTTTATGTGCTTTGCCCATTTTTCATGGGGTTGTTTACCTTTTGCTTGCTTATTTAAGCTCTATATAGATTCTGAATATTAGACCTTTCTTGGATGCATAGTTTGTGAATATATTCTCCTATTCTGTAGGTTGTCTGAATACCTTGTTGATAGTTTCTTTTGCTGTGCAGAAATTTTTTAGTTTAATTAACTCCCACTTATCAATTTTTGTTTCTGTTGCAATTGCTTTTGGGGGTTAGTCATAATTTTTTTGCCAAGGCCGTACCCAGGAATGGCATTTCCTAGGTTTTTTTCCTAGTGTTTTTATTGTTTTAGATCTAACTTTTGGTTCTTTAATGCATTGGAAGTTGATTTTTGCATATGGTGAAAGTAGGAGTTCCAGTTTCAATCTTCTGCATATGGCTAGCCAGTTATCTAGCACCATTTATTGAATAGGGAGTCCCTTCCCTATTGTTTGCTATTGTTGCTTTTGTTGAAGATCAGATGTTTGTAGTTGTGTGGCTGTATTTCTGGGTTCTTTATCCTATTCAATTGATCTATATGTCTGTTTTTGTACCAGTACCATGCTGCTTTTGTTACTCTTGCTGTGTAGTATAGTTTGAAGTCAGGTAGTGTGATGCCTCTGGTTTTTTCCTTTTTGCTTACAATTGTTGTAGTGATTCTGGCTCTTTTGTGGTTCTATATAAATTTTAGACTAGTTTCTTTTTTCTAATTCTGTGAAAAATGATGTTGGTAGTTGGATAGGAATAGCATTGAATCTGTAAATTGATTTGAGCAATATGGTCATTTAAATCAGATTTATTCTTCCTATGCATGTGCATGAAAAGTTTTTCCATTTATTTGTGTCATCTCTGATTTCTTTCAGCAGTGTTTTGCAACTTGGGCTGTAGAAATCTTTCACCTCCTTAGTAATCTGTACTCCTAGGTATTTTATTTTATGTTATTTTTTGACTACTGTAAGTGGAGTTGAATTCTTGATTTAGTTTTGAGCTTGGATGTTATGGATGTATAGAAATGCTACTGATTTTTTTTTTTTGCATTTATTTTTTATCCTGAAACTTTACTGATGTCGTTTATGAGTTTGAGTAGCCTCTGGCAGAGTCTATGAGGTTCTCTAAGTATAGAATGATATCATCTGCAAATAGAGATACTTTGACTTTCCTCTTGTCCTGTTTAGATACCTTTTATTTCTTTTGCCTAATTGCTCTGCCTAGGACTACCAGAGCTACACTGAACAGTGTAGAGAGGCATTCTTGACTTATTCCAGTTCTGAAGAGGAATGATTCCAGCTTTTGCCTGGTCAGTATGATGTTGGTTGTGGGTTTGTCATATATGACTCTAATATTTTGAGGTATGTTCGTTTGATACCTAATTTGATGAAGGTTTTTAACATGAAGAGATGATGAATTTTAGCAAAGGCCTTTTCTGTATCTATTGATATGATCATGTGGTTTTTGTTGTTAATTCTGTTAATAAAGCCTACTTGATTGTGGTGAATTAGCATTTTGATGTGCTGTTTGATTCAATTTTCTAGTATTTTGTTGAGGACTTTTGTATCTATGTTCATTAGATAAATTGGCCTAGAAGTCTTCTAATTTCAATGTGTTTCTGCCTGTCTTTGGTATCAGAATCATGCTGGTTTCACAGAATGAGTTAAGAATACCCCCCTTCTTCTTGAATTTTTTGGAATACTTTCAGTAGGATTAGAACTATGTCTTCTTGTATGTCTGGTAGAATTCAGCTATGAATCAATCCAGTCTAGGGCTTTTCTTGGTAGGAAAGCTTTTTATTACTAATTCAATTTTGGAACTTATTGTAGCTCTGTTCAATATTTTAATTTTTCCTTGTTTCAATCTTGAGAGGCTGAATGTGTCCAGGAATTTATCCATCTATCCTAGGTTATCTAGTTTGTGCATTTAGAGGTCTTCATAATAGTCTCTGAGGATTTTTTTGTATTTCTCTTCAGTTGGTTATAATATCACCTTTCTCATTTCTGATCATGTTTATTTGGGTATTCTATCTTTTTTTCCTTTATTCATCTAGCTAATGATCTTGCTTAATATTTTGAAGAACCAACTTTGGTTTCATTGATCCTTTGTCTGAATTTTTGCAACTGAATTTCATTTAGTTCAGCTGTGATTTTAGTTATTTCTTTTCTTCCAGCTTTGGGGTTGGTTTCAGGCTGTTTTTCTAGTTCCTGTATGCTGTGGCATTAGGTGATTAATTTCAGACCTTTCTAACTTTTTTCGTTAATTTTTAAAATTTTTGTGGGTACATAAAAGGTGTATATATTTATGGGGTAAATGAAATGTTTTGATGCAGACATGCAATGTAAAATAAACATATCATGGAAAATGAGGTATTCATCTCCTCAAGCATTTATCCTTAGAGTTACAATCTTATTATTCTTTTTAAGTTATTTTAAATTGTACAATTCAGTTATTGATGACTACAGTCACCCTATTATGCTATCAAATAGTAGGTCTTACTTATTCTTTCTATAATGGCTTGTACCTGTTAACCTTAACCCCAGGCCCCCACTACACTTGACATTATCTGGTACCATGTTTGTACTTTTTAATTCCATGAGTTCAATTGCTTTGATTTTTAGATCCCACAAATAAGTAAGAAATATGCTTGTCTTTCTGTGCCTGGCTTATTTCACTTAACATAGTGACCTCTAGTTCTATCTATGTTGTTGAAAATGACTGGATCTCATTCATTTTCATGGCCAAATAGTACTCCATTGTGTATATGTGCCACATTTTCTTTATCCAATCATCTGTCGATGGACCCTTAGGTAGCTTCCAACTTCTAGCTATTCTAAACAGTGCTGCAACAAACACAGGAGTCAGACAGCCCTTTTATATATTGATTTCCTTTCTTTTTGGTATATGTCCAGGAATGGGATTGCTGGATCATATAGTAGTTCAATTCTTAGTTTTTGAGGGCACTCCAAACTGTTCTCCATAGTGGTTGTACTAATTTACATTCCCATCGATAGTATACAAGGGTTCCTTTTTCTTCACATCCTCACCAGCATTTGTTATTCCCCATATATTGAATATAAGCTATTTTAACTGGGTTGAGATAATATCTCACTGTAGTTTTGATTTACATTTCTCTGATGATCAATGATGTTGAGAACCTTTTTATTTGCCAGTTTGCTATTTGTATATCTTATTTTGAGCAATGTCTATTCAAACTTGTTGCCCATTTTAAAAATCAGATCATTAGACTTTTTCCTACAGAGTTGTTTGAGTTTCTTATATATCCTGATTATTAATCAGTAGTTTGCAAATATTTTCTCCCATTCTGTAGGTTGTATCTTCACTTTGTTGATTGCATCTTTTGCTGTACAGAAGCTTTTTAACTTGATATGATCCCATTTGTTCATTTTTGCTTTCATTGCCTGTGATTGTGGTGTATTGCTTAAGAAATCTCTGCCCAGACCAATGTCCTGAATATTTTTCCCATGATTTCTTGTAGCAGTTTCATAGTTTTAAGTCATAGATTTAAGTCTTTAATCCATTTTGATTTTATTTTTGTATATGGTGATAGATTGGGGTTACTTTCATTTTTCTGCATATGAATATCCAGTTAATTAATAAGTACCATTAATTAAAGAGACTTCTGTTTTTCCTTAGTGTATGTTCTTAGCATCTCTCAAAAATGAGTTCACTGTAGGTACATATATTTGTTTCTATGTTCTCTATTCTGTTCCATTGGTCTATGTGTCTCTTTTTATACCAGTGCCATGCTGTTTTGGTTACTATACCTCTATAGTATAATTTGAAGTCAGGCAGTATAATTCCTCCAGTTTTCATCTTTTTGCCTAGGATAACTTTGGCAATTCTGGGTCTTCTGTAGTTCCATAAACATTTTAGGATTTTTTTTTCTCTATTTCTGTGAAGAATGTCATTAGTATCTTCATAGGAATTGCATGGAATGTGTAGATTGCTATGTGTAGTATGAACATTTTAACAATACTGATTTTCTGAACCCATGAGCATGGAATATTTTACCATGTTTTTTGTCCTTTCAATTATTTTCATCAGTGTTTTATGGTTTTCATTATAGAAATCTGTCACTTCTTTGGTTAAGTTAATTTCTAGGTATTTAATTTTGTGTGGCTATTGCCAATGGGATTACTTTTTTACTTCTTTTTCACAACATTCACTGTTGGCATATAGAAATACTACCGATTTTTGTATTTTGATTTTGTATTCTGCAACTTTACTTAATTTCCTTATCAGTTCTAATAGTTTTCCAGTGGAGTCTTTTGGTTTTTCCAAATATAAAATTATATCATCTGCAAACAAGGAGAATTTCACTTTTCCATTTCCAATTTGGATGACTTTTATATGTTTCTCTTTTGTAAGTGCTCTAGCTAGGACTTCCAGTATTATGTTGAAGAACAGTGATAGCATTGGGCATTCTTGTTGTATTCCACATCTAAGAGAAAAAGGTTTTCTGTTTTCACCCTTTCAATATGATACTAACCCTGTGGTTCTGTCATACATGGCTTTTATAATGTTGAGTTATGTTTCATCTTTTCCCAGTTTTTTGAGAGTTTTTATGATAAAGAGATGTTGAATTTTATTAGATGCTTTTCAGCATCAGTTCAAATGATCATATTGGTTTTATCCTTCATTTTATTGATATGATGTATCAAGTTGATTGATTTGCATATGTTGAACTTTACTTGCATCACAGGGATAAATTATACTTGGTCATGATGAATGATCTTTCTAATGTATTGTTGAAATTGGTTTGCTAGTAGTTTGTTGTGGATTTTTGTATAAATATTCATCAGAGGTATTGGCCTGTAGTTTTCTTTTATTTGATGTTTCTTTGTCTGGTTTTGGTATCAGGGTAATAATGGCCTTATAGAATAAGTTTGAAGGTATTTCTTCCACTTCTAGTTTTTGGAATAGTTTGAGTAGGATTGGTATTAACTCTTCTTTAACTGTTTGATAAAATTCAGCAGTCCAGCCATCAGGTCCTGAAAGAGTTTTTATTACAGCTTCAACCTCATTACTTGTTATTGGTCTGTTTAGGTTTTGGATTTCTTCCTGGCTCAATCTTGGTAGATTTTATGTATCTAAGAATCTGTCCATTTCCTCTAGATTTTCCAATTTATTGGCATATGGCTGGTCACAGTAGCCACTGATAATCCTTTGAATTTCTGCAGTATCAGTTGTAATGTCTCTTTCTCATATCTTATTTTATTTATCCAGAGTTTTCTCTTTTTCACTTAGTTATTTAAGCTAAAGATTTGTGAATTTTTAAAATGTTTTTTAAAAAATCAACTTTTCATTTCATTGATTATTTGTTTTTTATTTCAATTTCATTTATTTCTACTCATCCTTTTAATTTATTTTCTTCTACTAATTTTAGCTTTGGTTTGCTCTTGTTTTTCTAGTTTTTAAAGGGGCAATGTTAGATCATTTATTTGAAGTTATTCCTCTTTTTTTTTTTTTTTTTTTTTTTTAGATGGAGTCTCACTCTGTCACCCAAGTTGGAGTGCAGTGGCGTGATCTGGCTCACTGCAAACTCTGTCTAGCAGGTTCAAGCAATTCTACTGTCTCAGCCTCCCAAGTAGCTGGAATTACAGGTTCCTGCCAGCATACCTGGTTAATTTTTTGTGTCTGTTAGTAGAGACAAGGTTTCATCATGTTGGCCAGGCTGGTCACAAACTCCTGACCTCAGGTGATCCACCCACCTTGGCCTCCCCAAGTGCTAGAATTACATGTGTGAACAATCATGCCCAGCTTCCTCTGTTTTGATGTAAGCACTTATAGCTATAAGATTCCCTCTGAGTACTGCTTCTGCTATATCGCATAGGTTTTGGTATGTCATGTTCCCATTTTCATTTCTTTCAATAAATTTTTAATTTTCTTCTTAATTTTTTTATTGACCCAGTGGTCATTCAGAAGCATATTGTTTAATTTCAATGTATTTTTATAGTTTCCAAAATCCTTCTTTTTATTAATTTGTACTTGTATACCATTGTGGTCAGAGAAGATGCTTGATATTATTTCATTTTTTAAAAATGTTTTAAGACTTGTTTCATGAGCTAACATATAGTCTATCTTTGAGAACAATTCATGTGCTGAGGAAAATAATGCGTATTCTGTGGCTTTTGAATGAAATGTTCCATAACTGTCTATTCAATCCATTTGGTCTATAGTGTGGATTAAAATTTTGCCTATTTGTTAATTTTCTGTCTGAAAGATCCATCCAATGCCAAAAGTGAGGTGTTGAAGTCTCTAGCTATTATGGTATTGAAGCCTATCTTTCTCTTTGACTCTAATATTTCCTTTATATATCTGGATGTTTCAGTGTCGGGTGCATATGTATTTGAAATTGTGATATCCTTCTGCTGAACTGGCCTCTTTATCATTATATAGTCATCCTCTTTGTCTCCTTTTACAGTTGTTTTCTTGAAATCTATTTTGTCTTATATAAGTATAGTAACTCCTGCTCTTTTTTGGTTTTTGTTCATATGGAATACCTTTTTTATTCTATGCATGTCTTTATAGGTTAAGTGTGTTTCTTTTAGGCAACAGATCAATGGTTTTTCATCTCTTCAGCCATTCTATGCCTTTTGATTGGAGAGTTTAGTCCATTTACATTCAATGTTATTATTGATAAGTAAGGACTTATTCTAGTTGTTTAATGGTCTTTTCTTCTTTCTTTTCTACCCGTCTTCCTCTAGTGAAAGTGATTTCCTCTGATGATATGATTTAGTTCCTTGCTTTTTATTTTTTGTGTATCTATTGTATGGTTTTTGTTTGAGGTTACCATGAGGCTTGGAAACACCATCTTATCCACTATCCACTATTTTAACCTGATGACAATTTATCACTATTTGCACAACAAACAAGCAAAAAGGAAACAAGTGAAAATTCTAGGTTTTAAGTTCATTCCCTCATTTTATAACTTTCTGTTGTTTCTTTTTATATCTTATTGTTCTGGTTATGTCTTGAAAAGTTGTTCTAGTTATTATTTTTTATTGATTTATCATGTAGTCTTCCTACTTAGGATAAGAGTAGTTTACACACTAAAGTTACAGTGTTATAACATTCTGTGTTTTTTCAATTACTATTACCAGTAAGTTTTGTACAGTCAGATAATTATTAATTGCTCATTAATATCAGATAATTATCCATATAATTATTAATTGCTTATTAATACCCTTTAGCATTTCCTGTAGGACAGGCCTGGCAAATTGATGAAATCCCTCAGTTTCTGTTTGTCTGGGAAAGTATTTATTTCTCCTTCTTGTTTGAAGGATATTTTTGCCAAATATACTATTCTAAGAAAAAAATTATTTCCAGTTATTATTTTTTACTGGTTTATCAGGTAGTCTTCCTATTTTGGATAAAAGTAGTTTACACACTAAAGTTACAGTGTTATAAGATTCTGTGTTTTTCTGTATACTTACCATTACCAGTAAATTTTGACCTTCAGATAGTTATTAATTGCTCATTAATATCAGATAATTATTCAGATGATTATTAATTATTCATTAATACCCTTTAGCATTTCTTGTAGGACAGGACATTGATGAAATCTCTCAGCTTTTGTTTATCTGGTAAAGTGCTTATTTCTTCATCACATTGAAGGATATTTTTGCCAAATATACTATTCTACGAGAAAAAAAATCATTTTCCTTTAACGCTTTAAATATGTCATCCAGGGCCAGGTGCCGTAGCTCACATCTGTAATCCCAGGACTTTGGGAGGCCAAGGCGGGTGGATCACGAGGTCAAGAGACTGAGACCCCCAGCCAACATGGTGAAACCCAGTCTCTACTAAAAATACAAAAATTAACTGGGCGTGGTGGTGTGTGCCTGTAATCCCAGCTACTCAGGAGGGTGAGGTAGGAGAATCACTTGAACCTGGGAGATGGAGGTTGCAGTGAGCGGAGATTGCGCCACTGCACTCCAGCCTGGTGACAGAGTGAGACTGCATCTCGGGGAAAAAAAAAAAAAAAGAATATATATATATGTATACACACACACACACACACATCTATATATGCCATACAACTCTCTCTCTCCTGGCCTGGAAAGTTTGCAATGAAAAGTCTGCTCCCAGTTGTACTGGAGAGCCACAGTATCTTATTTCTTTCTTTTATCTTGCTGAATTTAGTACCTTTTCTTTATCCTTGACCTTTGGGTGGTTGATTATTAAATGCTTTGAGGTAATCTTCTTTGGGTTAAATCTGTTTGATGTTCTATAACCTTCTTGTACTTTGATATTGATACCTTTCTCCAGGCTTGAAAGGTTTTCTTTTACTATCCCTTTGAATAAACTTTCTACCCCTATCTCTTTCTCTGCCTCCTCTTTAAGGCCAATAACTCTTAGATTTGTCCTTTTGAGGCTGTTTTCTTGATTCTGTAGGCCTGCTTCATTTTTTTAAAATTCTTTTTTCTTTTGTTTCCTCCGTCTGTGAATTTTCAAATATCTGGTCTTCAAGCTCATTAATTCTTTTTTATGCTTGATTAATTCTGCTATTAAAGAACACTGATACATTCTTCAATATGCCAACTACATTTTTCAGCTCCAGAAATTTTTATTGATTTTTAAAATCATTTTAATATTTTGGTTTAATGTATCTGACAGAATTCTGAACCCCTTCTTTGTATTCTCCTGAATTTGTTTGAGTTTCCTCAGCACAGCTATACAGAATTGCCATCTGGGTGTCAGTGACTTGAGTCAAAACGTTTATAAGTTTACCTGGGGTTCTATTGTATTGCAACTGAGCTGACACTCGAACATAATACACAGTCCTTCCCATTCTTTCCTTCCCTTTCCAAAGTCAGAGGAGGCTCAGCTCCTAGCCCCTACCACCCCAGGCCTCTCAAGTTCAGATTGCTGGGATCGACGATTCCCTTCTTGCTAGGGCTGGTTTAAATGCTCCCTCTGTGGACGGGCATCAGCTTAGCTTGGAGCTTGGTACAGGTTTCCTTTCTGCTGTAATAAGACAGAACTGAGTTCAATGCCTCACAATTGTTTTCTTCTTCCTCCCCCAGTGCCTAGTGATGCTCCAAGCACCACACCACTGTTGCTGGGGTTAGAGGAGAGGTGGTATTGGCAATTCCATCCCTTCAGTGCCTCTTCCAAGTGTTACAAAGTTAAAACCAGGTACTGTGAGTGCTAACCTGATTTTCAGTTCTTATTAAGCTGTTATTTCTGTGTAGATAGGTGTTAACTTGGTGTCCTAGCTAGGGATTTGATTGACAGAGCCTTCTTTTCTACCATCTTGCTCCACCTTCCTTTCTAACTTCTTGTAAGCATCTAGCGCTATATGCTTTCCTCTGAAAACTGCTGTCCACGCATTGAAGATTCTGATACGCTACTTCTCTGTTTTCACTAGTTTCAAAGAATATTTTGATATCTGCTTTATTTTTTTCTCCTAAAGTCATTTAGGAGCAGGTTATTTAACTTCCATGTAATTGTATGATGTTGATAGATCTTCTTGGTATTAATTTCTATGTTTATTGTGCTGTAGACTGAGAGTGGTTAGTATAATTTTGATTTTTCGAATGTGTTGACACTTGTTTTATGGCCAAACATGTGGTCTATCTTAGAGTGTGTGCCATATGCAGATGAGAAAAATGTCTATGCTGTTGTTTCGGGGTGGAGTGTTCTGTAAATGTCTACGAAAACCTGAGAGCTTGGATATGACTTTGCCTTATCAGCAGCTATGCAGTCATGTAAACACTTACAAGTGCATTACTTGTAAAGACTCTGTTCTGAAATCTCTGATTCCACTTGGTTCCAGGGACACTTGGCCATGGAGAGAGACCTTTCCAGTAACAGCTACTGTATTCCTTCATTATAATTTTCTTTTTGATTGAGGAAGTCATGAAAATTGAGAAAACAACTAGTGTATGCTCATTTATTTCTTTTTAACTTATCCCAAGTTAGTAGTGTTGGGCTTTTCACAAATATTTCAACTTTCCAGTTTTCAGACACATAGTAGAATTTCATTGTCCTGCATCCTTCAAATCAGATAAGGTCATGGCTGACTTTGACTACAAAGTAAGAGCCGACATAGCAAGTATCTCATTTAGGAGGTCATTAAGAATGATCACTGTTTCATCACATACACACTTCTTACCTTCATAGATATGAAAACACACATCAAAACAGAAATTCATAGCTTATTTCTCTGAGAGTCTGAAAGGAAAAAAATGCACATTTTTGTGTTAAGCTACTGAGTGTTTGACACTCTTTGTTTTTGTAGGATAAACTAGCCTGTCCTGATTAATACAGTAATAATCTCAATACATAAGGACACAAAAATAATAAAAGTAATGCTAGTATGAGGCCTCGCATTATTTTTGCAACATGAGAAAAGAAATATAACAAGAATTTTCCATATTTTTAAAAACTTCTATAGTTTTCTCATATATTATATATATATTTGTACATAATATATATCATATGTTTGCATATAATATATTATGTAACATTATATATTTACATATAATGTATTAGGTGTTTAAAACTAAAAAGTATCTTTAACTAGTTCACCTAAAAACTTTTAAGTTCTTACTAGTGGCATAAGTTAAGTTAAAGACACATTTTTCCATGTGGCAATATGTTCTATTAACATGTGTACCCACTCAAAATAATGGAGATGAGTTAGTTTGGAGTTTTGATTTTATATATGACACTTTCTAGACATTTAAGAGACTATATTTTGTTCAATGAGTCTATGAAATGAAAAAATGTTTTTAGAAATGTTTTCCAGTATCACACCAAAAAATCTGCAATTTAATCAAATCACGTGTTAGTTATCCACCATGAAGAATCCACAATTCTGCTATTGCCTTTAATTGCTTTTCAGCATCCAAATATTAGTTTAAATTTCTGTTTTCAATATTAAAGATCATTTTGAATGTTTGCTTTTTAACTTATTTATTTCTCAAGGGAAGTTACTGTGTGAAAATGCAATTATTGTTTCAATCAGGCATTTGTCATGATATTTTGTTGTACAGCACCAACTCAGAAACCATCAGAGGATTTTTAAGCAGCACAAATCTACCAACATGTCTATTACCTATTAAATGAAGCAGAAAATGAACAGATACTCTTGAATCAGTTATCCATGTCATTGCTGCTAATACAGAAGGCATAATAATGAGCACTACATGAGCAAGCTTCATATATATTAGGCAATAAAAAAGGAAAAAAAGAAATGTTGCTGCCAATGATTTATTCATTTAGGCAAAGCCCTTGAGAGGATAAATAGGAATGTCGCATATGCTCCAGGAGCACAGACAAGGCACAAAACAATACCACTATTGATCATTTTAACTTAGCAAACAACTGAGATAGATGTGAATGCAAAGAAAGTAAAGAACAATGGGAGAGCAAAAGAGAAGGTTTATTCATCAACCAACAAACCGAACTGTTATGGGTGTAGAATTTCCCTACTGACAGTTAACTTTTCTGTTAGAAAAGGGATGATGCATAAATATTTTGGCTCATGCAATTGTGAGAAGGATAACTTACCGGAAGAATAGATTAATTCATCAAATCAGGAGGGACCTTCTGGGAATATGTCAGGGGGACTTAGTCCTGAGACCTATGGCATTAGATATTAGATAAACATCAAAGTAGGTGAGCAGCTTTACATAGAAATGTTGGCAATAACTGGTAGGGATGTCATCCACAACAAAGGGAGTTCAGAGGTGGAAAACTAATTCCCAAAGGAAGGTTCAGCAAGATCAAGCAGCGTCTCTGGCAGCCAAGCAAGTAGAATTTATGGAACTGCACCAAAGGATATAACTGTCCAAACATAAAGACCAAATGCTAAAGTAAGAGCAGGGCCAGTAGTGAAACCCTATTTTTGATACTTACTTTGTAAAGGCTGTGGAGCCTGTAGGTGGACATAAGTGGATGAAGCAATTTGTATTGAAAACCATTACGCTGCACAAAGGCCTAACACTTTCTAGCCCACATTAAACCAAGATGACACTTTCCGTGAAACTCCACATGACAACTAAAAGTTAAGAGATTTCTTTTTTCAGTTCCAATATGTAAAGAGCTTAGAAGGTGTCGGTTCCATACTTACAGCAAGAAGAGAAGAGGTAAAATAGCTAAATATTTAAACTTTTTATTAGATCCATCAGATAACTGAAGGCACAGTAAAAACTACCACCACACCATCTGGAAGAGATAGGTGGAAACAGACTCTCACATGAGATTAGCTCACTGGATCAAAGCTGCCAGAAGCATAAACTGATAGGAACAGGTAAATGGTCATTGGATAATTTACTGGAGGCCAAGTGTGGACTCAGTGGACTCATGAGAGAGGATAACTTCCTGGGGCTTAGGTTGGTCCCTTCAAGTTCCTGGGTTTTACTTACTTCCTTGAAGTAAAGATCTTACAAGATCTCATTGTGCCTCGTCTCCACTAAAAATACAAACAATTAGCCAGGAGTGGTGGTGGGCACCTGTAGTCCCAGTTACTTGGGAGGCTGAGGCAGCAGAATGGCGGGAACCCGGGAGGTGGAGCTTGCAGTGAGCGGAGATAGAACCACTACTGTACTCCAGCTTGGGCGACAGAGCGAGATTCCGTCTCAAAAAAAAAAAAAAAAAAAGAAAAGAAAAGAAAAAAAAGATCTCACTGTGAAGAGACACGAATAATACCCTACGGCTCTAGCAGAGGGGAAACTTATATCATTTAGTGCATATATATGCCAACAATAAATCAAAAATCAAAAGCTAATCTTCTACCTTAGCAAATTAGGGAAGTAAGAGCAATTTAAGCCCAAAGCAAACAGGAAAAAGGAAACAATAAAAATTCGATCTTCTAAAATGCCAATTGGATTTGGTTTTTCCCTGACCAAAATACTTTATTAGTTAGGTCTTAGATAGACTGAAGGCTTTAGAACAATATGCAATAATGCTATCATGGCCTGCAAGGTCCTGTGTCGTCTAGCCTCTATTTGTCTCCAGAGTCTGGCCACCACTCTCCCAAACTCCCTCTTCTCTGGCTACATGCTGGTCCTCATCCTCCTTAGACAGGCATGGCATGTATTTCTCCCAGATGTACCTTCATCGATTCTCCTCATTTTGTCTGATAATAGCCTCAATAGTTATTACCTTGGAGAGAATTTCTACCCACCCTGTTAGGATATATGTCTTTTTCCTACCTGTTTTATATCCAACCCTGGACCCAAAATTTGGACTATAATAGGCCCTCAATACATTTACATTGAAATAACTGAATAAAGTGCTCATTTGCAACATATTACTTCAAAATTAGATTTTTATTTTTTTGAGACGGGATCTCACTCTGTTGCCCAGGCTGAAGAGCAGTGGCACCATCTCAGCTCACTGCAACCTTCGCCTTCCGGGTTCAAGCAATTCTCTATGTCTCAGTCTCCTGAGTAGCTGGGACTACAGGCTCATGCCACCATGCTAAGCTGATTTTTAGTAGAAACAGGGTTTTACCATGATGGCCAGGCTGGTCTTGAACTCCTGACCTCAAGTGATCTGCCACTCTCGGCCTCCCAAAGTCCTGGGATTACAGGTGTGAGCCACCGTGCCTAACCTCAGAATTAGATCTTTATATTTATCTATATTGATATGTGAATCTTTTATTTATCAACCTTTACAGTTTATTAAATGTTCACTTGATAGCCATTTAGATTGGTTTTCAATTATTTTTTGTAAAAACTATTTTTGAAATCCATGTATCTCCAGGTAACTGTTCTTTATCATGTTTATCCTCTAGTGTTTTGGAAAGGAATTTTTTAAATATGACATCTAGCCTTTTTAGTTGTGTGAAGTAAGAAGATTGACCTAACATACCTCGTCTACAATTAAGAAAATCAGTAGTACAACCCTATAGGGTAGGATTGTATTTCTGTTTCTTATATACCGTATTATATAATTACGTAGGGAATATTTATTAAAGAAAAGCAAAATCAAAACCTGTTGTATGGAAGACTTAACTTCCATGTTTTCCTCCTTTCTTCAGCCTCTTTCCTAAAATGCAGAAACACTGTCTCAAGATGGAACATCCAGTCTGTAGCCATGAAGACAAAACCAACACAATAAAGATCAAAAGCAAGAAACCAGAAACAGCACAGTTTTTTCTTAACATATTTACGCGCATATGCTAATCTGAAATGTCCACCTTCATATCCCTCAACTGGAACATATGCACCTTTCTGTTGGTGATTGATTGATTGTTGGAAGTTTTTATATTTCCAGCCAAATGCTTTCTTAATATGCAGATACGCACATACCTTGACTTAACAACCCCATTGCATCAGACTATCAATTTGGATGTTTTAATATAAGGTGGGAGATAGAATACCATACGAAGATTTTTTTAATTAATTTATTTTTTGAGACAGGGTTTCACTCTGTCACCCAGGCTGCAGTGCAGTAGTGCAGCCACAGTTCACTGCAGCCTCACCCTCCTGGGCTCAGGTGATTCTCTCGTCTTAGTCTTCTGAAGAGGTGGGACTACAGGCATGTAACACCATGCGCTGCTACCATGTGAAGATTTAAAAGTAATTCCTTGAGACGTTTTCAGTCCAATGAGTCTGTTTGGTTTTAATTTAGAAAGAACTTTTAAAAAAAAATTAGGATTTGTAAAGTCTTGGATAAAACAAAAACTGGTTACATTTAATTTTGAGAAAGGATAATAAGAGCAATCTGATGCTAACACTTAACTCAAAGTCTGGAAAAGGGGCTTCAGGGGGACTCATGGAATCTGAGAAGTGTTTTCTGCAGGTTGGGGGTTATATTGTATTTGTGCCTAATGCAGGTCTGAAACAATTGAACTGACAGAAGAGACTGGCAGCCATGAAAGAGCTGCTTTGGAAAAATAACAGACCGTTCCTGACCATGGACCAAAATTCCATGAAACCCGGGAACCAGGCTCAATACTAATTCTAATGGGAACGTTGGCTCTTAGTTTAGATCCTCTCCACGAGGATTAGGAAGGGTCCATGCAATAGAGTCAGCACCTAGTCCATGCGCTGCAGAAAGGACAGTTTTCTGACTAGAGAGTTACATGGACTACAGAGCCCATTTAAACATCGGCTGTGGGCAGAATCCGTGTATCTTAGTCTGCTCAGGCTGCCATCATAGAATACCAGAGATTGACTGGCTTAAATAATAGAAATGTATTTTTCTCGCTGTTCTGGAGGATGGAAGTCCAAGATCAGGGTGCTGATCAGTTCATTTCCTAGTGCATCTTTTTTTCTTGGTTTTCAGATGACTCCTTTCTCACTAGGGCCTCAAATAGCCTTTCCTTGGTGCACGCACATGGAGACCAGAGAGAGCGTGTGAGAGTTCTCTCCCTCATCTTCTTCTTAAAAGGCTACCAATTTTATCAGGTTAAGACCTCATCTTTATGATCTCATTTAACCTTAGTAACCTCCTAAAATCTCTATCTCAAAATACATTCCTATGAATTTTGGGGATGCACAGCTGGGGCTATAAAAGCATGAAATAAAATTGTGAGCATATCAGTCAAATAAACAGTTTACTTTTTCGCCTTCTTTCTCCCTGTTTGTAGTACTCATTCCAAAAATAGGGATAACAGATAAATTATCTGCTTTGTAGGGACATGGATGCAGCTGGAAACCATCATTCTTAGCAAACTATCACAAGAAGAGAAAACCAAACACCGCATGTTCTCACTCATAGGTGGGAACTGAACAATGAGCTCACTTGGACTCGAGAAGGGGAACATCACACACTGGGGCCTGTCATGGGGAGGGGGGAGGGGGGAGGGATTGCATTGGGGAGTTATACCTGATATAAATGATGAATTGATGGGTGCTGACGAGTTGATGGGTGCAGCACACCAACATGGCACATGTATACATATGTAACAAACCTGCACATTATGCACATGTACCCTAGAACTTAAAGTATAAAAAAAAAAAAAAAAATTATCTGCAAATGGCCGGGCGCGGTGGCTCACGTCTGCAATCCCAGCACTTTGGGAGGCCGAGGCAGGTGGTTTGCGAGGTCAGGAGATTGAGACCATCCTGGCTAACACGGTGAAACCCCATCTCTACTACAAATACAAAAAAAAAACAAACAAACAAACCAAAAAAAGACCAAAAAACAATACAACAACAACAAAATTAGCCGCCCATGGTGGCGGGTGCCTGTAGTCCCAGGTACTCGGGAGGCTGAGGCAGGAGAATGGCGTGAACCAGGGAGACGGAGCTTGCAGTGAGCTGAGATCACACCACTGCACTCCAGCCTGGGCAACAGATCAAGACTAGGTGTCAAATAAATAAATAAATAAAATCTGCAAATAAAAATAGAGAATGACTATTTAAATATAAATTGTAGATTAAAAATGACAATTTTGGCTGGGCACAGTGGCCCACACCTGTAATCCCAGCACCTTAGGAGGCCAAGGAGAGTATATTGCTTGAGGTCAGTAGTTTGAGACCAGCCTGGCCAAGATGGTGAAACTCCCGTCTCCACAAAAAATACAAAAATTAGCCAGCTGTGGTGGCACATACCTATAATCCCATCTACTCAGGAGGCTGAGGCAGGAGAATCATTTGAGTCCAGGATGCAGAGTTTGGGTTGTAGCGAGCTGAGATGGTGCCACTGTACTCCAGCCTAAGCAACAGAGCGTGACTTTATCTGAAAAAAAGAGAAAAAAATATATATTTTATAAGTACATCTTGAACATTGTGTAGGACACACTAACACTAAAGAAATTTTCTCTTAAATTAAAAATGAACTGGACATCCTGCATTTAATCTGACTACTGTACACCAAAGGGTCAGAAAATTCAGTTTTCATTATGGCAAGGAAGGACAGAAAGGAAAGTTGATTTACATGGAAAATAATCAAATTTAGGCTTGATTATAATGTGGACAATTTTAATTACTGAAATGACATGGTTTATAAATTCAATTAACTGGGACTTTTTTGTTACTTAACAGTGATCATAAAGTTCATTCAGGCTACTAATTTTTTTTTTTTTTTCCAGTTGCAGGGCAATAAATATCCCCTAGGGCAAGTATCAAGAGAGTGTTGGAAACAAAAATAAAATTATTTTAGGATTATCATTTAGTCTTGCCTGTTCAATGAAACATATACATCCACTTTTAAGAAGACTTAGAGATATAAAATACATAGATGATTATCTTAACAATGTTTGCTGCAGTGTTAATTATAATCCAGTCCTGGAAAAACTTGAATACCCACCAAAGGGTAAAAAGTTAACCTATTATAGTAACTCACAAGATGAAATGTGATATAGTAATCATATATATCATATGATTACCAAGATGCCCATAACAATTTAAAATAATAAAGCCATATCCTTAATAATATGTAACATATATCCTGATTGTGTAAAATATATAGAAAAAAAGGTGCAAAATTTTAACAGTAATTTCTTTTTGAGTATATAAGAAACATGATTTAAAAAATTAGGGAGAGATAAATAACTTTTAATTTACTTCTCAGCACATAATGGTACGTATTTGTTTTGTCATAAAAATGTTTGTCGTTATGATTTAGAAAGAAGTTTATTTGGGAATAGCGTCCAAGGAATATCACTCGAAGGTCACATGGCTACCTGTAAAAAAAAAGAAAATCTTGAACCATTAAAGAGGGAATGAATAATAAAAATATGGATTGGGGAACTGACAGTGTCAGATGTTTGAAAACTTATACTGGGATCAAGGATAGGTTTAAAAACACAGCAAATAAGAGAGAAATTTTAAAGTTTAAGTTCTGTGTCCCTTTTCCCTGGGGGAAAAAAGTATATATGTGGATAAATGATATAGCACTCTTTAATCCGATACAGATGGTTTAACCTCTGCTCTGTGTTTTTGGATTTGCCTGTTTAAGTATAATAAGTTGTGAGGCTATGTGATTGTAGACGTTTTAAAAATGCAAAATGTATCACAAAATAATTATTTATTTTGAGGTACATAAAGCCAGGGATCTAGATGTAATTTCAAACATAAATTTTAGCCAAAGAGGTATTTATTTCAGATAAAGTTTACTAAATGATCCTTGGTTTCACAATATTGGTACATATGTTTATTTTTCAGTAAATGCTTTTCTAAAGCTTTCTGGAAATGAAAGCAGGACATATTTATTAGAGCATTTCAAGTGAACATTTTTCCAGGAAAATATAGTGTATCAACTTGATTCTGAATCAATAGAGCAAAGGTGAATTATGTTTGAAGATGTTGCTTCATTGCACAGAACAATTTATTTGAGGTAGAAAGAATCATTTAAATTGATGAGTTTTAAAATGGCATTTGAATAACTGTAATTTTAATAGTTTTTAGGTGACAAAAAATCATCCAGGGACTTATGCTTCTCATAATCTTTGGTAAAACTCCCCAAGTAATAAAACAAGATGAAGAACAGTGAATGCAATACACATTTTCCTTGGTTGCCACATATATTAACCTCAAACAAACATTTTGTTTATTTTAAAAACAGTACACATAAATTCCTCAATAGAATATACATTAACAATGATCTATCCTTGTGAAATTGACTTTTTAAAGCCAATCAAAATATTAATAAACATTTGAAATATAATCTCCTTAAAATAAGATATATATTTATTAATATAAACATGTTTAAAGCATTTCAATCATTTTCAAAAACCATATTGCTATTTTTCACTGTAAATGGAGTTTGCGTATTCTTTGAGTGGAAACAGGAAGAATATGCGATTTTATGTAATAACATTGTCTTAAATTCAGAATATTTACATCATTATATTTAGTGTTTCATAAACTTCATATATATATCTAAAATGAGATTCAACTGTGAAAAAATATTTTCTAAATGGTTTTCCACTGCTTTTGGACTCTTACCAGAGGCTCATAAAAGGACCAAAATGGGCTTAGAGTTGGAGACAGAGATTTTATATGTGTGTTAGAGGGTAAGTCATGTGCCTGATTAAAAAGGAAAAAAACCACAAGACACAACCGTGTCCAAAGACAGCCTCAGGAAAGCAAACAGGGCACCTCCATGTGGTCTCTTCCCATGGTCAGGAAAATGCAAACCCAGGAGCCACCAGCAAACTTGATCAGTATCACAGCTGGACATTTAGAACATTTACTCGCTAAACTAATCATTCTCGTGCAGCCTTAGAGAGCTTCGTCGTGTAAATGTGACCAAGCAAGGCCATCTCCACGTGTGATATCAGCTGCTTTATGGTATCATCATTAATATCTTCTGAAAGGAAAAAGTGATTTTCTTTTTACAGATAAAGCATTTAAAAATACTTGTTTTTCAGATAGATAGAAACAGAACCCCTAAAATTTGAGTTTGTGCCCACTCTAGGTCTATGTATATAATATTTTCTTATTTTTGAATAAAACTATTGTGAATTGTCCCCCGAGATGCTTTTTATGTATCAGAACTCCAGAGGAGGACAGAATATAACATGCAATGAGGAAGGGTGATTGGATTCTTATCAGTTTGCACTAATATGATTCATATTGGGGACAATTATAAGAGAAAATGTCAAAGTCTACGATATCTTTTTTTTTTTTTTTTTTTGAGACAGAGTCTCGCTCTGTTGCCCGGACTGGAGTGCAGTGGCCGGATCTCAGCTCACTGCAAGCTCCGCCTCCCGGGCTTACACCGTTCTCCTGCCTCAGCCTCCCGAGTAGCTGGGACTACAGGCGCCCGCCACCTCGCCCGGCTAACTTTTTGTATTTTTCAGTAGAGACGGGGTTTCACCGTGTTAGCCAGGATGGTCTCGATCTCCTGACCTCGTGATCCGCCCGTCTCGGCCTCCCAAAGTGCTGGGATTACAGGCTTGAGCCACCGCGCCCGGCTACGATATCTTTAATGAATACATTTTAAAATAAATATTAAAGTATTTGGATTAGGGAAAATAACTATATATTCAAAGAGTTATATTTGGGACTAAAAATTTGACTTAACCAATCTTAGCATATAGAAAATGTTTGCCTTAAATATGCCTGCTGGGACACTCCACCAGTACTCATAATGTTGTAACTATAAAAATATTGCAATTATACTATTCTATAATTCTGCATCACAATTATTATGGAATATTCTGTGACATTGCAATGATAATATTCCCTAATATTGTATAATTGCAATATTCCCTGATATTGCATAATTACAATATTATGAGCCATTGGAATATTGCAATAGTCTAACCATTATTTCAACCACTCTCTAAGCCTTTCATTTAAATGATCACTAAAACCTCCTTGATGGCTTTGGCATTGCCCCTTTTGACATCCTTGCTTTCATTTCCATTGTGGACATAAACGAAGACCACACAAATGAGAACAAGCAGAGATTTTATTCTGAGCTTCCTAAACCAAGGGCATCACCTTCTTGTGTTTGACAGAGACTTAAAGGCAGGCAGGAGAGTGGAAAACTTCACGGTGAATAAAGAGGGAAAGCTTCAGTTTTGCCCTGATTACCGCAATTGGCATACAGAAGAAGCATCGCTCTCCAACTCATTCTACCAGATTAAACTTACTAATATAGATGGTGCAGTGCTAAGTATGCATTTTATTTTCAGCAATATTTTCAATAACACTAAAAGTAATAGAATAATTTGTGATCATGGCTATCAAGGGGATTATTGGCTTAAGCATTCCAAAAACAACTGTTTTCAGTCAAGTTGGCATCTTATATCCAACACATTCAGACATCTCATTTGTCAAACACAGCTAATGTTTTCTTTTTCTCAAGATGTTGTTGATTGATCTATATTTTTGGTCTTTGAATATTCTATACTTATTAAATTAGTATATGCATGCATTTAATACCCCTCAACGAGGGTGATTACAAACAAATTAATTATTCTTTGCATTTTAAAACAAGTTATCCAATGCCTATTCCAGCATATACATTTGTATAGACACCTGTTGAAGCATTCATTATATACGATACATACATCTGCCTTATATTTTAACTGTATTGTAATATCTTCAAGAACAAAGAAATAATCTTGCTAACATTTTCATTCTCCAAAATACAAAAATAGTACTAACTCATATGTACTCAATGAACATTTCTTAATTGAATAAATGAAACTTTCATAAGAAATGGTATTATCTTTTTTATTGTTGGTTTGTGTTTTATTTTTTGAGTTTTCAATCATAGTCATTCTCATGAGATGGTGTCTCATTGTGGTTTTCTTTTCATTTCACCAATGATTAGTCATGTTGAGCATTTTTTTCTTCTTTTCTTTGGTTGCTTTTATATATTCTATCGAGATGTGTCTGTTCATGTTTTTCTTGATATTTTAATGGGGTTATTAGTTTTTTGCTTATTCTTTATAATTTCTGAGTATTAGACCTTTCTCAAATGTATAGCTTGTGAATATATGTTCCTATCCTGTAGGTTGTCTGTTTATTCTGTTGACAGTTTATTCTGCTGTTCAAATGTTCTTTAGTTTAACCAGGCCTCACTTGTGAATTTTTGTTTTGGTTGCAATTGCTTTTGCAGACATAGACATACATTATTTTCCAAGACCAATGTCCAGAATGGTGTTTCCTAGGATTTCTACTAGGGTTATTACAGTTTGAGGTCTTATATTTAAATCTCTAGTCCATCTTGACTTAAATTTTGTATATGGTGAAATGTAGGAGTCCAGTTTCACTCTTTGCATAGAGCTAGTCAACTATCCCAGCACCATTAATTAAGGAGTTCTTTCCCGATTGCTTATTTTTGTCAACTGTACTGAAAATAAGACACCTGTAGGTGTGCAGCTTTATTTCTGGGTTTTCTACTTTGTTCCATCAGTTTTTGTTTCTAGTTTTTTTGTTTTGTTTGTTTTTTTGTTTTAACCGGTGTTATGTTGTTTTGACTACTAGAGCCAAATATTATAATTTGAAGTCAGGTAGTGTGATGCTTCTGGCTTTGTTCTTTTTGCTAAAGATTGCTTTGACAATTTGGGCTCCTTTTTGCTTCCATATAAATGTTTGCATAGCTTTTTGTAGTTCTGTGAAGAAAATGACATTGGTAGCATGATAGGAAGGGCATCAAATCTATAGCTTGCTTTGGACAGTATTGCCATTTTAATGATATTGATTCTTCCAATTCATGAGCACGGAATGTTTTTCCACTTGTTTGTGCCATCAATGATATTTTTTATCAGTGGTTTGTAGTTCTCCTTGTAAAGCGATCTCATCATCTTGGTTAGATGTATTCCTAGGTATTTCCTTTTCCTTGTGGTTATTATAAGTGGAACTGTGTTCATGACTTGGGTCTCAGTTTGAAAGTTTTTGGTGTATAGAAATGCTACTGATTTTTGTACATTGATTTTGTATCCTGAAAGTTTACTGAAGACATTTATTAGTTCCACGTTCCCTTTGGCAGAGTCTTTAGGATTTTTTAAGTACAGAATTATATCATCAGTCAAGACAGATAGTTTGACTTTGTCTTTTCCTATTTGGAATCCTTTTATTTATTTCTCTTGACTGATTGTTCTGGCTAGCAGTTCCAGTACTATGCAGAATACCAGTGGTGAGAGGGGCATATTTGTCTGGTTCCAGTTTTTAAGGGAAATTCTTCCAATTTTTGCCTACTCAGTATGATGTTTTCCTTAGGTTTGTCATATATGGCTTTTATTATTTTGAGATATGTTACTATGATGCCTAATTTTCTGGGAGTTTTATCATGAATGGATATTGGATTTTATCAAAGGCATTTTCTGCATCTATAGAGATGATCACATGGATTTTGTTTTTAATTCTGTTTATGTAGTGAATCACATACGTTGAACCAACCTTGCACCTAAAGAGGAAAGCCTATTTGATCATGGTAAATTAGCTTTTTGACGTGCTGTTGAGTTTGGTTTGCTAGTATTTGGTTATGGATTTTTGCATCTATGTTTATCAGTCATGTTGGCCTGCAGTTTTCTTTGTTCATTGCATCTTTGCAAGATTTTGGTACTGGGATGATGCTGGCTTCACAGAATGAGTTAGGCAGAAGCCCTTTCTCCTCAATTTTTTGGAATAGTTTCAGTAGAGTTGGTACCAACTCTTCTTTGTGTGTGCTTGCTATAATTGGGCTGTGAATCCATCTGGCCTGGGATTTTTTTTTTTTTTTTTGGTTGGCTGGTTAGTAGGTTTTTTATTACTGATTCAACTTCAGTACTCAGTATTGGTCTGTCAGGGTTTCAGTTTCTTCCTGATTCAGGCTTGGTAGGTTGTGCATTTCTGGGAATTATCCATTTCTTTTGGAATTTCTAGAATGTTAATGTGGAGGTGATCATAATAGTCTCTGAGGATCCTTTGTATTTCTGAAGGACTGGTTGTAATGTCACCTTTGTTGTTTCTGATCGTGCTTATTGGATTTGTCTCTCGTTTTTCTTTGTTAATCTAGCCAGTGTTTTATAGATCTTGCTTCCCCTTTCTAAACTAACTTTAGGTTAGTTGATTCTTTGTGTGGATTTCTGAGTCTCAATTTCATTCAGTTCTGCTCTGACTTTAGATATTTCTTTTCTTCTGCTAGCCCTGGGGTTAGTGTGCTCTTGTCTTTCTAGTTCCTCTAGGTGTGATGTCAGATCATTAACTTGAGATCTTTCTAACTTTTTGAGGTAGGCATTTAGCACTATAAACTTTCCTCTTAGCATTGCTTCTGCTGTATCCAAGAAATTTTGGAATGTCAGTTGTAATTTATTTTAAAGAACTTTTAATTTCTGCCTGAATTTTGTTATTTACCCAAAAATCATTCAGGAGCAAGTGGTTTAACTATCATCTAATTGTATGGTTTGGGAGGATTCTTTTTTTGGGGGGTTATATTGATTTCTATTTTTATTCCACTGTAGTACAAGATTATGGTTGGTATGATTTTAATGTTTTGGAATTTATTGAGACTTGCCTAATGGCTGATCATGTGGTTGATCTTGGAATATGTTCTATGTGTGGATGAGAAGAATGTGTATTTTGTGGATGATAAGTAGTGTATTCTGAATCTATTAGGTCCTGTTGGTTATGTGTCAATGTTACGTTCAGAATTTCTTGTTAGTTTTCTGTTTCAATGATCTGTCTAATGCTGTCAGTGGGGTGTTGAAGTTCCCCACTCTTATTGTAGGGTGGTCAAAGTCCTTTTGTGAGTCTAGAAGTACTTGTTTTATGAATCTGGGTGCTCCCATCTTGCATGCATATATATTTAGGACAGTTAGTTCTTCTTGTTGATTTGAACCCTTTGTCATTATGTAATGCCCACCTTCATGCCATTTTATGTTGTCGGTTTAGTCTTTTTTATCGGATATAAGAGTAGTAATATGTTATTGTTACTTGCTCTTTTTTGCTTTCCATGTGCATGGTGGATTTTTATTCAACCCTATATTTTGAGCTTATTGGGCATCTTTTCATTTGAAATAGGTCTCTTGAAGACAGCAGACAGATGGCTTTTTTTTTTTTTTTATCCAACTTGCCATTCTGTCCCTTCTAAGTGGGACATTTAGACTGGCTTACATTCAAGGTTAATATTGAGATTTGAAGTTTTGATTCTATTGTGAAGTTGTTAGGCTGGTGGCTTTATAGGGTCTGAGGGCTATGTACTTAAGCATGTTTTTGTGGTAGGAGGTATTGTTCTTTTGTTTACATGTTTAACTACCTTAGGGATCTATTGTAAAGCTTGTCTTGTGGTAACCGATTCTGTTAGCACTTGCTTGTTTGGAAAACATTTTATTTCTCCTTCACTTAGGAAGCTTAGTTTGGCAGGATATGAAATTCTTGGTGGAAATTTCTTTTAATTAAAAATGCTTAAAATAGGCTCCCAATCTCGTCTGACTTGTAAGGTTTCAGCTGAAAAGTTTGCTGTTAGCCTGATGGGGTTTCCTTTGTATTTGATCTGACCATTTTCTCCAGCTGCCTTTAATGTTTTCTAATTTAGTGTTGACCTTGGACAGTCCGGTAACTATATACATTGGTCATGTTTGTTTTGTATAATATCTCACTGGTGTTATCTGTATTTCTTGTATCTGGATGTCAACCTCTAGCAACATTAGGGATATTCTATTTAATTATTCCATCAAGTATATTTTCCAGGTTTTTAACTTTTTCTTTCTCTCTCAGGACTACCAATAGCTTGTAGGTTTAGTCATGTTATATAATCCCATATTTCTAAAACACTGTTTTTTTACATTCTTTTTTCTTTATTTTTGTCTGAGTGCGTTAGTTTGAAAGAACAGTCTTTAAGCTCTGAAATTCTTTCTTCTGCTTGGTTCAGTCTATTGATAAAGCTTTCAAATGTATTATAAAAACTCCTAAAATGAGGTTTTTAACTCCGGAAGTTCAGAATTTTTTTTCTTTTTTTTACTGTTTATCCCTTCCTTCTTTTCTTGGATTTCTTTATGGGTTTATTTATGCTGATTTTCAACTTTCTCTTGGATCTCATTGAGCTTCCTGCAATCCATGCTTTAAATTCTTTATCTGTCATTATGAGTTTCCATTTTGGTTGGGGACCATTGCTGGAGAGCTAGTGCAGTCTTTTGGTGGTTTCACTATATTTAGATTTTTCATAGTGCCAGAATTCTTGTGCTGGTTTCTTTGCACGTGGAGAAACTAGCACTTCTAATTTTTGTATTTAAAATATGGTATTGTCTTGACTCTTGATATCAGCTAAGAAAACACAAAGGTGGGAGTAGAAGTCAGTAAAATTAATGAATACCAGAACTATAATACATACTAATGTGATTGGTGGCATCTGGGTATTTGGAAGGCAAAATTTGGGTCAGGTCAAATCTATATAATGTGAAAGATTTTTAGAAGTGGGTTATAATGTCAGTTAAACTTTCTTTGTTGTCTATCAACTATTTAATATGAGAGTTTGAAAGGCTTTGCCCTGATTTGGCAAAAATTTTTTATATGTCAAATATTGTTGTTAAGGAGTTAACTTCTACAGAGATAAACATAAATTTGGAAAGATTAGTCAAGGAAAGAACCCATTATCAGTGAAAAAGTTATATTTGTGTGATTTATAGACCTCTTGCAAACATTGATTTTATTGAAATGTTCTTTCTCGTTGCAACCTTAGCATTTAACTTTGTTTTGCTTAAAATATAAATGTGCATAACTCCAACATTGGACTACTACTGAGCATTAAAGGGTTATTTTTGGCACCCTTATATCATTGTTGAATGTTGTCAGTGTTTCTACTTTTTGGAATAGACAAAGTGAACAACAGACTAGTTGGTATTTAGCTGTTTTTACTGTGTTTGTTTCATATTACGGATTATTTATTTTTGGCCCATTGCAGTGGTTCAGGCCTGTGCTCCCAGACTTTGGGAGGCCAAGGGAAGAGAATTGCTTGAGGCCAGGGGTTCAATACTAGCCTGGGAAATGTAGCAAGACCCCATCTCTAAGAAAATAAAAGTTAAAAATTAGCCAGGTGTAGTGGTACACACCTGTGGTTCCAGCTGCTTGGGAGGCTAAAGCAGGAGGATTACATGAGCCCAAGAGTATGAGGCTGCAGTAAATTATAATCGTGCCACACCACTCCAGCCTGGTTGACAGAGTGAGACTCTGTCTCAAAAACTGTAAATAAAAGTATAATTATTTTAGGCCTTTTTGTTGAATTGTTTGCTATTACTCTGTGCATAATTTAAAAGGAAGTGTAATGATTAATTTTGCAAGTGAAATATGTCTTTTCAATTATATACTTTTTAAAATCTTATTTTCTATTTTTACATCATGCTTTAATTCAGATAAGAATTACCCAGCATCAGGATCGTATAATATGCTTATATTATTGGGTACTTCATGTGGACTTGTATTTTATTTCATTTAATTTTTATAAGGAAAG
This sequence comes from Piliocolobus tephrosceles, assembly GCF_002776525.5. Classification (NCBI taxonomy): domain Eukaryota; kingdom Metazoa; phylum Chordata; class Mammalia; order Primates; family Cercopithecidae; genus Piliocolobus; species Piliocolobus tephrosceles. The sequence goes on from NC_045451.1 coordinate 7,805,728, forward strand.
GATTTAGCTATCTCTGACTTATTTTGCTATGAGAATAAGTGAGAAAAATCATTATTTTATGTCTCATGATTGTATTTTTCTCAAATTTTTCTTTATTATAATTAGATACGACCTTTCAGAAAACCTTAGAATAATGCTTACAAGTATAAACATTTCTTATGATTTGTGAATAATTCTGAAAATCTAAATAAAATTTCAGAAAACATAAATTACTTTGAGAATAATTTTATTATTTTTAAATTAACATAATAATCTATTTTAGAAAATGTCTAAAACAAACTAGAATCAAAAGTAATCTCATATTAAAGTGCTTCAAATTTATATATTGCTCATGTAAATTTTAACTATCATTCAAATGTATAAATTTTAAATGTCTGGCAATATTAATGTTAGAGTGAAGGTCAGGCTTGTGACCAAGATTGCTTTTTATTAATGGACTTAGTTTGTGATTTAATGCCTTTACATTTCTGTCTTATTATTATTTTAGATTTTTAAAATTTGTACTTATACATTTTCTATATCAGTCATATTTATTTACTTATTGTCTCTTCCAACCTATGACAGTTTTCAGTGATTTGTATATGTGTGTGTTTGTGTGTCTATGATTGGACAGTTCTGAAGACTACTGATGACTCACTTTATAAAGTGTCCTTTATTTTGATTATCCAATCTTTTCTCATGGTTAGAGTGGAATTTAAGGCAATGGTACTATGGATATGAAGTGCCTTTCTGATTAAATCGTATTACGAGATACCTAATATCATCATGACTTATTATTACTTGGCTATGATGTCTCTCCCAGGTTTCTCTACTATAAATTTACCATTTTTTCTTAGTATGTTGCTTTAGTTACTAAGGTTGGCTGAGGAATAGCAAAGACATATGTTAAGGCCATTATGTTAATAAATATTTTGGACTTTTTACTTAGAGGCTATATAAATAACCTGTTGATTCAAGATTCAACCACCAGTTTTAGAAGTCATAGTTAGATTTTTACTTGAAGCAATTGTCACTGAGGTTTAAAAAAGTGATGTTCTATTTTACTCATAAATTCTGTAGACATTATTTAGTATTCACTTTTGAGGAATATGAGTCATTTCTCCCCCATTTCTTTCTTTATTTAAGTATTTATTAATATCAGTTTAGGCTTATGAATATCTATTGTATCTTTACGTTTAAAATGCAATATTATGGCAGCTATGTTTTGCTCATATTATTCCAGCTTTTAGTCAATGGGAGCACATTCATGTTGACTCCTGTTTCAATACACCACTTTAAATAGTGAAATGTTAAAATTGCTATCAGTAATCTCAGGAAGAAGGATACTCACCTACAATTCAAGTACTTAACTTGACATAATATTTTAAAATAGGAACTAGCTGATTTCAAAATATATATAGGAGAGTAAATATATGTGATTTGCTACTTATATTTAATATAAGAATTTAAGGGACTATATTAAATAAGTTTAAACTTTACCATAAAAATAGTCTATTAAAACATATCGTATGAGTTCAGAAAAAGACAAATAGATCAGTAAACAAGAATAAAATGTTCTGAAAACAGATCCACGTGGGAACTTAATATGTCATAAAAATGACATCCAATTTAGAGAGAGGAAATAGTAGTTCATTAAAGTAAAAAATAATATCGTCAAAATCACATATATATTAGGGTTCTCTAGAGAAACAGCACACACACACACACACATACACAGAGACAGAGACAGAGACAGCGAGAGAGACAGCGAGAAGAGGGAGACAGAGAGTTCTTATAAGGAATTGGCTCACATGGTTATGGAGGTTGAAAAGTCCCAGGCTCTACAAAGTGAGCTGACAAGCTGAAGACCCAAGAGACGCAATGGCATAGCCTTGGACCAGGAGGGTTGATGGTCTGGTTCCTGTCCTGATATTTGAGTCTGAATCCTTTCTTGCTCAAGGGAAGGTCAGCTTTTATGTTCCAGTCAGGCTTGCAACTGACTGGATGAAGCTTGCCTCCATTAGGGAATGCATTCTGATTTTTCTCAGGCTATCAACTTAAATGTCAATCTTATTCAAAGATACCTTCACAGAAACACCCAGAATAATGTTTGAACAAACACCTGGGCACCCTGAAGCCCATTCAGGACACATAAGACTAATCATCATACTTATTAATAAATCATATGTGGTTCAATATTTAAAATATTATAAAAATAAAGTGATAAAATGTTGGAAGAAATTGTAGAACATTTATTACATTATTTGTTAATAAAGATACATTTTTAAAACAAATTGTAAAAGCCAGAAGTATAAAGGAAACCATGAAATAACATAAAAATAAATTATTTCTAGAAAGAAAAAAAAACCAGAAACATGTTCTTGGACAACATTGTGAAATGTATATGTGTGCTCACTTGTGATTTTAAGATTAATGTTCAATGTTTCAATGTAAAAGTTAACTATAAACACTTTACAAATCTCTGAATTCAATATTTTATTTTTAATATTTTAGAAGCTGACTCTACCAGAGACCCAGTTCTTGAACTTTTAATGCACATTAGAAAATCCACTGTGTTTAGTTGGCTTAGATTGTAAACTTCAGGAGAACAAGAAGTGTATCCATTATGTTCCAGTTTCTGGGATGCAGTAAGTATCAATACATATTTGAATTACTGGATCAGTGTTTTCAAGTATAGAAACTGCTCACTCCCTGGACAAACGTGGCACTTTATTTTTTCATAGTTAATAAGTATGCTGTTTATTGTTTGCAACTTGTTTTCTGCTGAAAAATTCTATTTAATATTGTATAGGTAAATGAAAATGTGTGTAAAATTTAATTGAATGAATCCCACAAGAATGCTCCTTATGTATTTGAAAGAAGTTAAAGGAGAAAAGAACAACTCATGAATAGGGTTGACTTTTTTTTTTTTTTTTACTATTTGTGTGTGTGTGTGTTGTGTGTGTGTGAGCTATTCAAGGGGAATAGATCTGAAACTTACAGGAAGCCATTCGTTCATCTTTGTTGACTGTAGACAGACCCTTTTCTTTGCTAGTCATGCATGAGAATAGAAACAAAAATGATGCTTCTAATATATTTATTTATTATGCTGAAAATAATTTATTATGCTGAAAAGCTAAACATAAAATGACACAATTCTGTCTTCTTCAGCATCCTAATAACAATTCCATTTTCATGCTTTATATTTTACCAGCCTCGCTTGAAATTGTATTGTTTAAGGAATCCTGTAACACTTTCTCATATACCAAATGCTATCACCATTAACCTAAGTTTGCATGTTATTTTACTATGAAAATGATTGGAATAGTAATTTCTAGCCTAAGGAAACTAAACCAAAAATTTACCTTTTATACAACTCCTACTGCAAAACTTATTCAGAAGAGAAGATTCACTTTATTTATTTATTTAGTTTTGTAATGAGGCTACAAATGAAGGGACCTCATCTCTTGTGATATGTGTGTGTGTGTGTGTGTGCACGTGTAGGTGTTTGTGATAGCAGTTTCCCTGTGTCTGCAATTTCCCTGTTCACTTCAAATTTATTTCATCTATACAATACTTAGATGAGAAAAGAAATATGATACTATGTGAAGGAAAGGACCTTTAGTAAAATATAGTCTTACTTTTTAAATGTCAAGAATATCATTTGTTTCAAAATATTGCAGAGAAAATAGGAAGGTGTGATGGGATCCTTGGGGTGTCATTTTGCCGGCCAGAAGCCTCTGTGGCTGGCGGTGCCTTTGCCAGAATTTTGCTCAGGCCAGCTGGACTTGTTCTGCCTACTTGGCCTGCAATCTGCTCTCAGCTTGCGCTACCAGGCTGGATCCCAGCCCTGCCAAGGGTGAGCCAGGCATGGAGCAGCAAGGGATGCGTGAGTGAGTGAGCATGGTGTCTGGCTGTTGTTCACAGCCAGGCACACCAGCTGCAGTGGGGTAGGCAGCTCCAGGTGACAGCATAGGCACCAGTTCTCTGTGAGGCTGCCGCTGAACCAGGCCTACTGCAAGTGGCTTCCACTGGACACCTGGGAACGTGGTGGTGCCTGGAAGCTTGGAGACTCCAGGAACTGCAGAACACCAAGGTGTCATAGCCCTGGCCTGGGGAGCTCCTAGGTCTGGGATCCCTGAAAGGCTGCACCTCTTCTCTCCCTCTCTCTTGTCCTTACTTGCAAGAGGTGAGTGGTGGGTGGGTGGGGGGTGGGCGTGTTTCAGCAGTTTGTGTTATAGCTCTTTCAGTCCCACCATTCAGCAGGTCCTCAGTTCTTAGGAAGAATTAAATATGCAGACAACTGGGAGATGAGTGAGGCAAAGAGGTGCTTTATTGAGCAATAGTACAGCTCTCAGGAGAGCCGAAGTCGATACCTCCTATCCACAGGCAGGTCACCTTACTGTCTCTGTAGCCCTGTAGCCCTCAGCAGGAAGGAGACCCGGAGTGGGTAGCTCCTATCCACAGACAGGACTTCCCATCCATCATCTGCCTAAGTCCAGCTGAGTCCAGGGTTTGTATGAGCTTCAGAGGAGAGGAAGTTTGTGCTGGTTGGTCCATGCACCCCCATAGGTGGACCCAGAGAAAGCACCATAAGTTCTCACTCTGGTCTGCAGAACTGGCAGTCCAGCCTTCATGCTTCAGGCCCTCCCTGGCTTGACGGTGGGGCTTCAACAGGGACCTGCCTTTTTCTGCCCAGGAGCCTGTCTGCTTCCTGTCACCATCTGTATGTCATCTATGGAGCCCAGGCTGTTTGTACGGAGGGGTGCCTGCAGGCCTGAGCCGAGGTGCCCTCAGCCTCCCCTTGACTTCTCTCCTGTGCTTGTCAGTGCCCAAAGCCCAGAGGGGACTGAGGCGGCAGGGGACTGACCTGTCAGAGCCTCCCTGAGCACGCACACACCCAGTTGGGTCATGACAGCATCCGGGCTCGGCTTCAAGTTTGCTCTGAAATCTGAGTGGATGCTGGGAGCAGGGAGAGTCCTGGTAGCAGAAGGAGGCACTCTCAAGCCTGCTAGGGCAGGGGGGATTCCTGGGCCCCCGAGAGCACAGGAATGCCCATGTCTGCAGCTGGGGTTGGGAGGCTGCAGCTGTGCCTGGAAGTGTGGGGCTGCCGCCCCTCCAACTTGGAAGTGGGCAGGTCTCCCGCCTTTTCCCTGCTCCAGCTGGCTGGAGCATGCAGCCCCCGTTATGCCTCCGCCAGCGAAGTCGGCCTCTTGGCAGCGGCTGCTCCAGGCAGGCTGTGGCTGCCATCAAAGGGAGCTAGATTGGAGGTGTGGATAAGACAAATGAATGTTTTGATTTTCTGGTTGTCTTCACGGGTGGTAGCCCACCCTGACTGCTGAGTGCAGAGTGCTAGAAACTGTTAGCCAAATACAGAAGCAAGGAACAGACAGAAGGCTTCGCTTTGAGCAGTGAAGTTATGTAGGAAATTAACAATACCTCTTGCAAACTGTGTCCCAAATTTTTAAAGAGCTTGACTGGTATACATTCAATGTATAGTCACAGTATCTGTAGTGGAAGAGAATGGGGCTGAAAGTCAGGCCACCTGAATAGAACCTTCGTAAATTTGAATAAATTATTCAGGCTTCCGTGGTGTGCCTCAACTTCTCATCTGGTAAATAAAATTTTCACACATGGCTTGGATAGATCAAATTATATATTTACAAATTTTTATTAAAAATTTTTTGTAGGATTTTATTTATATTATTATGTATACATATGCTTCTGTTTACATACACAGTTATAATTGATGTAATTTCTTATTCTGATGGAAATGCTTGCTTGGAGAAGAAAAACTAAAATAAAGGAATTTATAACAGAACTGGGGTAGGCATTGTTGGAATGGATTTTTAACTGATTTGTCAATACCTTAGAACAGTTTGCACTCATCTTTTTATTACAGCACACACATAATAAAGATACAAAATACCAGTTTTCAAAGATTTGCTGAAACACCTTGTTCCCTTTTGCTTCTAAAATATCAACATCATTCACCATGGGCACTCTGTCAATGTATTCCCACTGTCGCTTCATTGCACAGTCACAAAGTCAAAAATGGGTATAGTTTCAATCAAAGATTTAAAAACAGATATCCAGAAAATTGTTTATATATTTCCAAACATTTTTTTCTTCTCTTTCTGTTAACTTTGTTTCCTTCCCTTTTGTTACATCTTTCTCATGTTCTTCTCAGCTCTTCTAGTGAAACCACTGTAAGCAAAAGGGAAGAGGTGTGTGGAGTGTAAAATAAGAGCTCTCTGGAGTTATTCCAGAAAATATCATGTAAAGTTGTCATCAAATTTAGTTCCCTGACTCACTTAACATAGTTAAGAATATACTCTATTAATAGAAATAACTCAATTTACCTGTGCTGTCTTGAATAAATTACCTTCTTAAAAAATCTCTTTTTTCATTTTTTCTTTTTCTAATTACTCACAGGAAGATAGATATATCTTATTAAGACATTTGTTTGGAGTTGGGATTTTGTCTTCCCTTGCTACCCAGCATTTAACTGAAATTTAATTGTTATTTTTGATGTGTATGTGTTTGTTATTTTTCTGTGTATATTTTTCTAGGGAAGTGTGAAGACAGACAAAATAAAACACAACCTATGAAATTATAGCTTTCAGTTTTGCCAGAATGCTGCTCTATTAATGCTCAGGGCCTCTTAACTTCTCACTTAAAACAAAGTGGGGAAAAATCACCAACTAATAGGTTTCTATTATATTAATTACAGTATCATGGGCATTTACCAAAACACACATTTTTACTCTAGAAAATGGCATCTTAAACGGTCCAGTTTTCTTGAAAACTTAGTAATTCTTCATAATAAATGCTCTTTTGTGACTTCTTCTTTTTATTACTAACCCGCATAATATTTCTATATTATCTAGTTTCTATGTTCCCTTTTCATCCCTTTTTTCTTGCACCATGGTGCTAAATTGGATGGAGATTTGATGAAACACGTTTTCTATGTCTTTTAATATCAGGGCTTATGTTTTGTTCTGGAATCACTCTTAGCCTTTTGTGTTTTATATTAGCTCTGTAACTTCCCAACCTCACAAAAAAACCAAAGCTTCTTTCACATTTCAACACAATAACCTGCACTCCCATCTGGTCCAGGATTCCAAGCATCTGGGTGTCCCTTCCCTCAAGATGGAATTGTCTCTGGTCTCCACATTCGTCTCAGTTGGAAGTCACATTCAGATATTTTTGATTTATGACTGTTGTTGGAACTTCTGAACTCTGTGTCCTCGATAACCTCCATGCCTAGAGTTTTATAATCCTTTCTCTCCTAAAACTTTTTCTCTCAATTTTGAATTTCCTAGAACTTAAATCGCAAAAGGATTGAATTCCTCACTCCCATCTGTATTCCAGGAGCACTGTCCCCACATCTGCTTCCTCTGATGTTCCCTTTCCATCCCAGTCTCCTTAAAACAGACACTGCTGAATTTTGAAAACCTTGAACTGCTCCCTAAATGCTTTCCTTTTCTTCTCTACCACATGTAGGGAAAAGCTGTCATCTTTGCTTTCTTTAGTTTCTCATATACTCTTCCAAATGGAGCTCAGTGAAACTCCTTGGCAAACCACATGGGATCAGTATTTCTGATTCTGACAAATTATTTTTCCAAATAAATGCTGCCCTTATTTTAATATGAATATTAAAAAATATGATTTTTTTATTTTAATATTTTATTAAATAATTTCTATGTATTTAATTTTCTTAATCTATGTATGTAATCTTACCCACTGCTCTATCACTGCATCCCAGCTTTCTTGTCCATGCCTCTGTGGTTTTCCAAGCAATTCCACAATTCCCTAACACCATTTGGTTGTCTTACAATTCAGTTAAATTCTGACACTTAATTCCCTGGAGTTAGTACAGATCCCCAAAATTAACAGCTCAGTCACACAAAACTGATCCACTTCAGACACTAACCACAAATGTGTGCCCAGACTAAGTAATCTGCTGAGTACAAATTCAAAGGTTCTCATGACCTTCTCTCAGATTTGGCAGTTTGCTATAATGACTCACAGAATACAAGAAAATGCTGTCCTTACTGTTACTGGTCATTGTGAAAGATCAAAGTACAGCAAGATGAAGGGGTTAGGGCAAGGTGTGGACGGGTCATTCGATCTCCATGGAGTTGGAGTGTGCCACCTTCCTAGCACTTAGATGTATTTGCCAACTTGAAAGCCCTCCTCGCCTCATTGTTTCAAAGTTTTTATTGAAATATTATTTAACAGGCATGATTCATTAAATCTTTAGCCAATCTACTCTTGTGCCAACCACCAAATGTCAGCCAAAGGTGGCCAGTTCTTCAAATCGTGTTCCAATATGGCAAACACAGCTGTAACCAACACAGCTGTTTCTTCACCTCACTTTTGTTTTATGTACCTCACTTTCCTTTCCCTGTCCATAAATCTCTGACCACTAAGCAGGCTGAAATTTCCCTGAACCTATTCGGGTTTGGGGCTGCCCATTTCACAAACTATTCTTGCTCAATTAAACTCTTTTAAATGTAATTTGTTTACTGTTTTTCTTTTCACAGAGGTTTATTCCATATACTTAGTATAACATATGAGTTTTACAAATTGGAGTGATAGGCATTGATTTTGACACATCTGGAGAAAGAGTGATCAAAGAGAAGTGGCCCTGGAGCTCTACCCATGAAAAGATTAAATTTTTAAAAAGATGCCACTCACCTAAAACTTATCAATAAAGTCAATTATAGTTTCAAATTGGTAAATTATTTTATGGAAAAACAATAAAAATATGAAATAAAATTAATATGTATTCCAATGCCTTTCAGCTTGAATAAAATTGCAGTCAATAAGTTGGTACCAGAAATGATGTCATAAAAAGCACTTGTGGAGAAGAATACTGCAAGAACACACATTTTCATTGAACTCCAAGTATCGAAATGTGTCTATTCATTTCCTGTTTTTAAGCCTAACTGGTTCACCTCTACAAGTAGGCTGACTTAATGAAGGTAAGTCATGAACAGTAGCACTTTTTAAAAATGGTAATCATTTTTCATTCTTTAATATGGTTGTCCATAAACTGGCTGTTCTTTCTCAGGTATTCCCTTCCTTCCACCCTACTGCATTATTCAGTGTTATTTCTGAAGGCCTTGAAGTCCTAAAGTTTGTTGCTATTTTGCTGTTGGTTTTATGTCCATGTGCACTTGTTGCAATGAGAGGCATGGTATCTTCCATTTTTATTTTTTATTTTATTTTACTTTTTGTGAGACAGATTCTCACTCTGTCACCCAGGCTGGAGTGCTGGCATGATCTCTGCTCACTGCAACCTCCACCACCCGGGTTCAAGCGATTCTCCTGCCTCAGCCACTAGAGTAAGTGGGATTACAGGCACACGCCACCATGCCCAGCTCATTTTTTGTATTTTTAGTAGAAACAGGGTTTCACCATGCTGGCCAGGCTGATCTTGAACTCCTGACCTCAGGTGATCCAACTGCCTTAGCCTCCCAAAATGCTGAGATTACAGATGTGAGCCACAGTGCCCAGCGGTATGTTCCATTTTTTAAATGACACTGGATTCCATTTATACTGTTGATTTTGCCAATTGCCAATTGACTTAATTGGAAAACTCCTTAGTGAATAAAATCTCAGTGGCCTAGGCAGAGTATGACTCATCTTTCAATACTAAGTTGTAGGCATAAATCATTCCCAAAACAACGTTTACAATAAAGTATTGATTATTAGTAATTATTTATGGCAAATATTATATAATTAATTATAATTATATATTTACATACTACAGATATAGTAATTATTTTATATAATAGATAATATATGCTAATATATGATTATCATCTAACAATTATTATAATATAATATATATTATATGTATTGATATAATCATTTTTCATTATTGGCTGTTATGTCCTTAGTTATATCTTCATCATAATAATACACCATTTTTACCATAGGATGTGGTAAATGTTGTTGAATAAACTAACAGATGAGTAAATGCATAGATTTTAAATTTAGACCATCCCACTCTAATGTATTGTTTATCTTTCAAAGAAGGGAAGTAGCTGGAAGCTTAATAGATTGGAAACAATTCAGCTTTCAAACTTAATTGCAGAAAAGAAGATGATGGTTAGATAAAGTTAAAGAAAATAAAATGCTTATAAAAAATGTATTAGCAAAGATAAAGCCTGTTACTGGAAGAAGAAAGAAGTTTTCTGCTAGTTCCAGTTTTTTGTTACCTGAATGAATATCCTTTTAACCAATAAAGAACCTCAAGAATGAATAATGTATTTTTGTAACCCAAATTAAGATGTTACAGATAGAAGGGAAGTGATGAACCTCTATCTCTACTCATAAATATATATAAATACAATTCCAATTAGCACTTCAGTGAGAAGATCACTAAAAATTATAGCATATCACAAATTACTTGGAACTGCAAAGCATGCTAATTCATATTTTGGAATAAATTCTAGGTTTGTCAGAATGAACTTAAATCAATTTTCATATTTCCCTCTTTACAGTGACTTTCAAATCATGAGATATTATCAGAATAATTTGCATCAAAGACAAAATTAATCTTCATTTTTCAGTTTAATGTATTGCCAGTAGATAAGTTGTATCCCTTTAGATTTACCACTAATTATTTCACAAATAAAATTCAAGTTGTTATGTCTGTGGACACACCATCTAAATTAAATTACTCACAGCTTTTGAAAAACCTAAGTTATTAATGTGCACATATCAGAGTACTTGCTTATTTCTCTTCATTATACATGATTTATGCAATTCATTAGATTGTGGTAATTATCATTTAAGACTCATAAAGCTCTTGTTTATGCAAGCTTTGCTGGTGTTGAAGTGCATACTGATTTACAAGATAGGTTTGATAAGTTGTATATACAGGATAATGAAGCCATTCAAATTATCTTTAAAAGATAACTAGATGCAATGTATTTTATTTCTGATAAGACTATAACTGGAAATGATTTATAAAATAATTATTATGTACTGGGTGTACTGGGGAGTTAGAGAGGAAAAAAAAAAAAAACACTGGGTCAATTTTGGCTTATTGTCTCCAGATTAAACATAATGCCGGAATAAGTGACTAGGGCTTCCCAAACACACAATCTAAGTTAACTGAAATTACCTCTGAAGGCTGCGTTTTTCAAATGCTGCAGTTACCATAATGAATGCTTATTTTATCCATAAGCCAAAAAAGTCATGAAGTTACAAAACACAGATTTTTAAATGTATCCTAACACATTCATGTTGTATGCTATCAATTTCAACATTTAAAATGTTTACTTCTTTGCTTTCAAATACACTCCTTGATCCACTAACTTAAAGATTACATTCACTTTTCTATTATTGGTTAAAAGTGACAATGTGTAAGAGTTAAGATAAATTTTTCATGATTGTGACACAAAACATCATCACTCTCATAAGTCTATTTTTATATGAAATTCAGAACAATAGCCTAAGTATTTGTATTTTGTGATAGTTCGGAGGTCCTTGTTTCTTGCTACATTGCAGTAAGAACTCGTTTTCAGATCCTCAAGTCCACCTGCACCCTTGGCCTACAGCCGTCTTCCTCCAACCTCAAAGCCAGCACTGAGAATCGAATCTTTTGACTCTCCCCTTGGCTTCCCGGCCAATTGGAGCTCTGACCCCAGCTAGAGAAACTCTGCCTCTAAGAGCTCAGGTGACTAAATTGGATCCACTAGCATAATCCAAAATGACGTTTCTATTTCAAAGTCTAGATGCTTAATTATATTTGCAAAGTTCCTTCAGCATTACGTAGATTAGTGCTTAATTGAATTGCTAAGATATAGGAATCCTGGGTTTGGCATGTTTAGAATTCTGCCCATTGTACCTCTGCATGTATTTTTTTTTTCAAGTTTTAAAAATTATTTTTCCAGCTTTACTGAGATATAATGAACACATAAAAATTGCATATATTTCAGATGCACAATGTAATGATTTGATGCACTTATATGTTGTAAAATAGTTACTACATCAAATTAGTTAACATATATACAGTTGGGAGATGCTTTTACATCCAATCTGAAAATCTGTTTTTTTAACTCAGTGTTAGAACATTTATTTTTTTAGTTACTATTAAGCTTTGGGAAATACTCAACGTGAATATTCATGTCCCATTTATTACATTTGTTTTACTCTTTTCTTTGTCATTATTAGAATATTTGTATTTTCACCATCTACTATTATGTGTAGTTATTATAGTTATACATTGTTTCTTTTTTTTTTTTTTAGTGAAACTTCTAGGAGTTGAAATATAGATTTTTACCCGAAGAAGGCCTACTTTTAATTATGTCATGCATTACAAGTATAATATAGGAACTTAACAACGTTATGCTTTGATTCCTTGATTTTATGATTTTGTGTCACATATTTTATTTCTAGATATGCTATAAATTCTGCTAAACACTGTATTACTTTTTGCTTCAATAGGTACTTGTGAAATAAACTGAAAATGAGAAAAATGTCTTCTATTTACCCCATTTTACTATTTTTCACATTCTTCTGTCTTTTCTTTAAAGTGCTCAGCTGGAATATTTTCTTTCACCCACCAAAATTCCTTCCACAGTTATTGTCATTCGTTCTGTTAAAAATTCTCTCTTCATGCTTATCTCAAAGTACTTATTTTGTCTCATTTTTGAAGCACACTTTCATTGATTTGTTTTTTCTCCCACACTTTAGAGAGCTCATTCTCTGATTTTCTCACTTTCTATTTTCTAAGATCCTGAAGTTATTTTTTTCTTCATTCTTGTGGATGTAAGGTATTATTTTTCTCTGGTTACTCTAGAGTCTTTCTCTTAATCACTCTTGTCAGCAATGTATTATATCTTTTTGTGATTTCTTTGCATTTTTTTTCCTCTGAGGCAGGATAGGTAGTCAAGGAAATAACCACGTCCTTGGGATGTGGCAACCACGTCCATAGCGCTGACAACACCAAGAGCCCCAGCACTGGCACTGCGGTCAAGCTCATCTATGCAGAACTATCTCAGTAGGGACTTCTGCTACTATCTATCTCTTGTAGGGAGAATGCACATTTGGTTTTTCTTGTCCTCAAACGGACTCTTTGCTCATTATAATAATGAAGACACACCCCTGGGTGGAGATTGACGATGCTAATGAGCCACGCAATGTGTGAACAAGCACGTACAGCTACTGTCCATGTGCACCTAGAGGACCACCCACAGCATGCTTAACAGTAACACCTATTACTCCCTTAAGAATAATCAGGTAAGACTCCGATAAAGGGGGTCTCCCTAGTGCCAGTCTCTCTAACTTGTCTTTCAGACAAGTAGTGAGCATAGTGAGCGTAGTAGTGAGCATAGTATTCAAGAGTTAGTTTTTGTTCCCCTCCCAGCTGTAGTAGTTCCCAGTGTCTATTGTTGCCACCTTTATGTCCATGAGTACCCAATATTTAGCTTCCACTTTAAAGTGAGAATGTGTGGTATTTGATTTTCTGTTTCTGCATTAATTTGCTAAGGACAGTGTCACCCAGCTGTATTCATATTGCTGCAAAGGACATGATTTCATTCTTTTTTATGGCCACGTAGTATTCCATAGTGTACATGTACCACATTTTCTTTCATCCAATTCATCACTGATGGGCACCTAGATTGATTCCATGTCTTTGTTATTGTGAATAGTGTTGTGATGAACATATAAGTATATGTACCTTTTTGGTAGAGCAATTTATTTTCTTTTGTATTTATATCCAGTAATAGGATTACAACTAGGTCTAATATTAGACCTCCTAGATATTAGACCTTTGTCAGATACATAGTTTACGAATATTTTTTCCCGTTCTGTAGGTTGTCTGTTTACTCTGTTGATAACTTCTTTTGCTGTGTAGAAGTTCTTTAGTTTAATTAGGTCCCACTTGCCAATTTTTGTTTTATTTGCAATTGCTTGTGAGGACGTAATCATAAATTGTTTCCCAAGGTCAGTGTCCAGAATGGTGTTTCCCAGGTTTTCTTCTAGAATTCCTATAGATTTGGGGTTTTTACATTAAAATCTTTAATCTATCTTGAGTTAATTTTTTAATATGGTGAAAGCAAGGAGTCCAGTTTCATTCTTCTGCATATAGCTAGCCAGTTATCCTGGCATCAATTATTGAATAGGGAATCCTTTCTCCACCATTGCTTATTTTTGTCAACTTTGTCAAAGATTAGATGGTTATAGGTGTGCAGCTTTATTTCTGGGTTCTCTATTCTGTTCCATTGGTCTATGTGTCTATTTTTGTACCAGTACCATGCTGTTTTGGTTACTGTAGCCTTATAGTATAGTTTCAAGTCAGGTAATATGATGCTTCCAGCTGTGTTCTTTTTGCTTAGGATTACTTTGACTATTTAGGCTGTTTTTTGGTTTCATGTGATTTTTAGGATAGGTTTTTCTAATTCTGTAAAATATGACTTTCATAGTTCGGTAGAAATAGCATTGAATCTGTAGATTGCTTTGGGCAGTATGGCCATTTTGACAATATTGACCCTTCTAATCTAGGAGTGTGGAACAATTTTCAATTTGTTTGTGTCATCTCTGATTTCATTCACCAGTGTTTTGTAACTCTCACTGTAGAGGTTTTTCACTTTCTTGGTTGGATACATTCCTAAGTATTGTGTGTGTGTGTTTGTGTGTATGTGTGTGTGTGTGTGTGTGTGTGTGTGTGTGTAGCTATTATAAATGGGATTGTGTTCTTGGTTTGGCTCTTAACTTGAAGGTTTTGGTGTATAGAAATGCTACTGATTTTTGTACATTTATTTTGTAACCTGAAACCTTACCAAAGATGTTCATCAGTTCTGGGAGCCTTTTGGCAGACTCTTTAAGATTTTCTGGGTATAGAATCATATTGTCAGTAAAGAGAGGTGGTTTGACTTCAATATTTCCTATTTGTATGCCTTTTGTTTCTTTCTTTTGCCTGATTGCTCTGGCTAGGACCTCCCATTTGGGATTTTTAATGCAATCACCCTACTATGCATTTGAAGTGGTGTGAGTTGGAAGAATTATAGAATTCTTCACTGTGGGGTGGGTGTTCTAATTCCTGACTAAGCATCAGGAGGCGTATTTATTTTTCCTGGAGAAAGGATGACAGATTTTGTAATCATAGTATAATATTTCTGTGAGAGTTCCTAATTATTTAATGCCAGTTCTAGAGCAAAGACCACTTCTGGCTAATGCTCTCAGTTGGGAATCAGGAATAGTTGCCCTAACCCTCAGGATCTCTAATATGAAAGGGCTCTCTAATGCTAGAAAGAATGATGTTAAAGCCTCAATTAATAATTTAAAATATCATCTTTGTGTAAAGACTTTCACAAAGGAAATGTCTTACCTCGAAAATTGTCTCATGACTGAATTGATTTTGCCAGTTTGTTATAGACTGTCCATTACAATGACTATAACTCTCACAATTCCTTATTGTGGGACTAGAATGTGTATAACTATAACTGGGGAAAATGTCCTCTGGTTTCTTTTCCTGCCGTGTTCCTCCCCATTTTTAATTTTTCCTCACCATTGTCATTGTAATTATTATCATCATTCTCTTCATCAAACTACCATGTATTGACAAATTATTTGTGTCAGGCACGTTTAATAGTATGTAAGACTAGATGTCCATTGGTGGAAAATATCATATATCATTTACATGTACTATAAAAGTTTATCTGTAGATAATTTAGGAATATGTTAAAATATTAACCTCAAAAATTATCTTGATTTAGAATAAAGCAGAATTTTACTAGATACTCTATTATGCTTTTCTAGCTTTATAATTCTCACTGACTTGATATTATAATTTGGAGATGTAAAGATATCAATTGATAAATTAATAAACAATAAATAAATTACATGCGTAGTACCACTGTCTGACTCTCCATTAAGTGAATTGCATGAATCATATCAATTAAACTTTTAAACAAATCTATGAAGTTCCAAACAATTACTATCCCTGTTTTTCAAAGGCAAATATATGATTCTTAGATAATTTAAATAATTTCTTTTCTGATTACATAGCTAGTATGTGGTGAAGCTGGAATTGAAATTCATGTCTGTGGAAGAGAAATTTAGCAGATGTATAATCTGGTTTATTTTAGTTAATTTTTAATTATTGCTATAGAAATTAATTTGAGTCTGAATGTTAATGGTCAGTAATATTGGCCCCTCTGTGGAGGTCATTTGATTCTTTTTGAATGATTACACCAAGGTAGTACACTTTTCAGAGGAAGACCATAGAGGTAAAGTGCCATTCTCATCAGATCACATCAAAAGCATATATGGTCAATGTAATATACTATGTGTTTATGAATATTTATTTTATGCTTGTGTTATAATAATACTTTATTTTATTGATCATATTATTTCAGCTTTGGTCTTTGCAAGCTCTTTCAGTTGGCTCCTGTGTTCCTTTCACATACCCTATTACTGTGGGCTTTGTTTGAGTCCTTTCTTATTTCTGCCATTATAAGATGCTACACAGTCATCTTTTATATTTTCTGCCCTGCTCTTGGAATCAACTATTTCTTCAAAGAGCCTAGTTTCTTTTACTGGAGAATAGTATTAGAAACAAAGATTTGTGCCTTAGGTATGCCAGTTGATACTGGATATTGTTGCTTCTAGGTCCTCTCAGCTGAGAAAGCAAGGAGATATATGTGTTTATAGTAACTCATGAATATGTACATATCTATAGATATTTCTCAACTTAATCCTTTGTGTCTATATTGTGTCCTAAATAGGAGTGTATACTTAAGCCTTCAAATCTAATCCATTACTACATGAATAATTTTATCCTCCTCTCTTCTTTGTCTGTGACCCCCGACTCCAACAGTGAGAAATTAAACCATCCATTTATGTATTTTTTTTCAATTTCAGTATATAGTCATTCCTCAGTATTTGTGGAGATTCATTCCAGGAGCTTCTACAGATAGGAAGGTCTGCTGAGGCTCAAGTCCCTGCTATAAAATGGCATAATATTGCATATAGCCTGTATACATCCTCTCAT
Organism: Piliocolobus tephrosceles; assembly: GCF_002776525.5. Taxonomy (NCBI): domain Eukaryota; kingdom Metazoa; phylum Chordata; class Mammalia; order Primates; family Cercopithecidae; genus Piliocolobus; species Piliocolobus tephrosceles. Next base: position 7,822,727 of record NC_045451.1, read on the forward strand.
TTATTTAACTCATCTCTAGTTTACTTATAATGCCTAATATAATGTAGATGCTATGCAAATAGTTTTTATACTGTATCATTTAGGGAATAATTATGAGACAAAGTCTATACGTGTTCAATACAAATCTTATTCAAATATTTTTTGAATAATTAAGTCTTATTCAAATATTTTTTATCTGCATTTAGTTCAACTTATGAATGCAGAACCTACAGGTAAAAAGGACCAACTGCATTTGCATTGTAGTTTTAGAACTGTTAATCCAGACCCTTCTTGAAAACAATTTTATCAAGTAGAATATAGTGCTTATGTATAATTCCTTTTGCTTTAGTCTTACAGATGCATTTCCAAAGTTACTTAGGTCAGTACCTTTTTCCTTGACTGCCTTCAGTAAGGTTGTAAACTGAAGGGGGTCATGGAAAAAGGTGCTGACCTAAGTCAAAAGGTTGTGATTTTTAAAAACACAGTTACATTGTTTTGACACATTCTTTATTCCATTGTGGAATATCCCAACTTCCCAATATTAAAAAAGTATACATTAAGGTTTATTCTTTGTGCTGTAAAGTTCTGTGGATTTTAACAAAAACTTAATGTCCCATATTCAACATGAAAATATATTCTGCTGCATTATCAACATGGGCTGGGCGTGGTGGCTTACACCTGTAATCCTGCACTTTGGCAGGCTGAGGCAGGTGGATAACCTGAGGTCAGGGGTTTGAGACCAGCCTGGCTAACATGGTGAAACCCTGTCTCTAATAAAAATACAAAAATTAGCTATATCTATATATAGATATAGACAGAGAACTAGAGAGAGTGAGAGAGAGAGAGTACACACACACACACACACACACACACATATATATATATATATATAATGTTAACGGTCAGTGATATTGGCCCCTCTGTTGAGGTCGTTTGATTCTTTTTGAATGATTACACCAAGGTAGTACACTTTTCAGAGGAAGACCATAGAGGTAAAGTGCCATTCTCATCAGATCACATCAAAAGCATATATGATCAATATGATATACTATGTGTTTGTGAATATTTATTTTATGCTTGTGTTATAATAATACTTTATTTTGTTGATCATATTATTTCAGCTTTGGTCTTTGCAAGCTCTTTCAGTTGGTTCCTGCATTCCATTCACATACCTTATCACTGTGGGCTTTGTTTATATATATGTGTGTGTGTGTGTGTGTGTGTGTGTGTGTGCGCGCTTCACTTATTCCAATTCAATTTTATCCCTCTAAACACCTGGAAACCTCTAATCTTTGTTTATATCTACAGTTTTGCATTGACCAGAGCATCATACAATTGTAGTCATATAGTATGTAGCTTTTTCATGACTTGATGGCTTATTGTTAAAATTTCTGAAGAATAATCCACTGCATGGATATAATATCATGGTTTTTTTTTTTTTAACCTATTTAAGGTCATATTGGTTGACTGCAGTTTTATGAATAGGCTGCTATAAACATACTCATGCAGACTTTTATGTGGATATTAGTTTTAAAATCATTTGGATAAATTCCAAGCTGAGCAATTGCTGGTTTCTTTGGTAAATCTATGTTTAGTTTTATAAGTCTTTCAAAGTGCTGTGCCAATGTGCATTCACATCAGTAATATTTTGGAGTAACTGTCTCTTTGCATCCTTGCCAGCAATTTGGTATTATCTGTTTTTTTGGATTTTATCCATTCTAATAGGTATGTAGTTTTATCTCATTGATGTTTTAACTTGAAATTTCCTACCGGCAAATGATGTTGAGCACCTTATTAGATGCTATATATCTTCTTTGGTGAAATGTCTGCTCGGAGATGCCAATTTTTAAAAACAGGTTGTTTTCTTATTGTTGAGTTGTATCTTTTAAGGAAACATTTTTAGCTTTTAAGGTTGAAATTATTTCAGGCTTACATAAAATTTCAAAATGACACCACAATTACCCGATTTGATTATTATTGTATGCCTGCATCAAAGCATCGCACATACCCCATAAATGTATACACACCTGTTTTGCACCTGTGATTTTAGAAAACCCAAAAAGTATAAAGATTTGTGATGTAAATTTTATCCAGATGCACAAAACATTAACATATTACAAAAACATCATTTGATAAAATGCTATTAGCTGAGCTATAGAACTTACTCAAATTTTGACCATTGTCAGTAATGATCTTTTTCTGGACCAGGATCAAAACTAGGGTTGTATCTTGCATTTAGTTTTTATGGCTTCTTGGTGTTCTTTAATCTGGAACAATTCCTCACCCTTTGTCTTTTAAGTCCTTGGGAGTTTTGAAGAGTACTGGCCCAGTTATTTGATAGAATGTTCATGATTTTTGTTTGTTTGATGTTTTCCTATGATTAAATTCATGTCACACATTTTTGACAAGAATATCACAAAGCGATGATATATCCCTTTCAGTGCATTATATCAGGAGACATATGACATTGATTTGTCCAATTAATAGTGGTACTAACTTTGATCACTTGGTTAAGGTGTTACCTGCCTAGTCTACTCTAAATTTGCCTTCTCCCTTTGTAATTATTAAGTGTCTCTTATACGGAGATTCTTTGGGATCATATAAATATCTTGTATCTTATCAGATTACCTTACTAACTGACTTCAGTGTTCCTGATTATTCTTGTCTGAAACAATCATTACTGTGAATGTTACCAAATGGTGATTTTTTTTTCAATTTTGATCATTCCTTTTATATTTGCTAATTAGATTTTTCTTACATGACAGACCTGTCTTTTCTCCTGTATTTATTGATTACTTACTATTTATTTACACTAGTATGCTCTCCTGTATTCTTTTCTATACTATAGGATATTATTCATTACTATTATTGTTTTGCCCAAATTGACACAGATTGAAAGTTCTTTCAGGTAAGCTGCTTTGCCCTTTTTGCACACTCTAAGGTTGCCATAGTTTGGCTAATAGCAATCAGTTAGACAATATATTCTAATATGAAAGGAAACATAGACAAAATAAGTAACCTTTATACAATTTAAATTTTATGTATTCATTCATGTGATTACATGCCATTGTGCATATGTAGTAATCTCCTCCAGGGACTTAAAACAGGGTATATATCAAGAACCCCAGTGAATTCCTGAAATTGTAGGTAGCACAAACTCAAGCACTGTAATATCACAACCAAGATGGCTACTAAGTGATGAAGGGCAGGGTAGTAGTGTACACAGTGTGAGTATACTGGACAAAGGGATGATTCCCTTCCTGAGTGGGACAGAGCAGGACCAGAGGAGGATGGCACAAGATTTCATCACACTACTCAGAATGGCATTCAATTTAAAACTTAGGAATTGTTTATTTCTAGAATTTTCCATGTAATATTTTTGGATTGCAGCTGACCACAGGTAACTGAAACCATTGAAAGTGAAACTGTGGATTAACGGCGGGTGGGGGGACTACTATAAACACTTATTAAATAATGTTGTTGTTTTAAAAGAGCTTGACATCAAATCAAGTGTTTTGAGAGTCCAATGATTATTGACTTTCTAGAATTTTTTTAATTGCACAACCTCCATAGTGCGATATTTTCCTCCAGAAATAAACAAACAAAAAAACCCATATTCTTCAGCAAGTAGTGAAACTGCACAAAGTTTCTGTTAAGATTAAGCCAATTAATTTACTTATTCATCACATAGTAATTGAGAACACAAAGTCTGAGTGTTTTATCCTGAATAATGACACATGATTGAAAGTACCATTTAGCTTTTCATCCTACACGTGGTAGGGGTAGCCATCACCTCTGCAGCAAAAAAAAAAAAAAAAAAAAAAAAAAATGAACTCCATTTCTGCTTTAGAACATTCTCTTTATATAATCTATCCTTCTTGTCTTTGGCCAATACCTTCAGTGGTTCATAGACATCATCATCAAAAATCAGTTCTCTCTCCTGTTGCTGACGTTACAAGTAATATCAAGCATAGGCCATCATGGCGCAACACAACAAAAGTGTATCTCATTAAACAGGATTTGTTTTGTAGATTATTTTAATATTGGATATAAAAGTTTTATACTTCCCAACAATTATTATTATGCGTAATAAAGTCCAAAGAAAAACCCAATGAGGAAATAAAAAAATAAGCACCAGTTCTCAGATGTCAAACTTAAGAAGCAGTGAACCAATGGATCATAAGGTCCTACTCCTGAAATGGTAAACTTGGGAGATGAGAGCCACTGAGAATCAAACCCTGGTTTCAGATGATCAAGAGAAATATAAACACCATAAAAACAATTATTCACCATTTAGGTGTATATCTTGATTGCTTAGATAATGCTTGATTCTTGCCTCCTTCAAACGAGCAACTGAGGTGGGGTCTGAGCACTGGTTAAATCAAGCCATGGGTAGCAGTGGCTACCCCACCACATTCATTCAGCATTTGTTATAGCCATATAGAGAACAAAGTATTGGACCATGAAATTTTTTAGCCTTAGTGAATGAATGGAGACACATGTTTATTATAACTCTTTTCATTTTTATCTTACAGTTTCATTTTAGGCTTTTTTTGTTGTTGTTTAAACAGCCTAAATGTTAACAATGTTTACATAATTTGATTACTATTTAGTTTAGGGTGATAGGTTTGAGTTTCAATTGTGGTAATAACTTACTAGTTTGGCCCTAACAGAAACAACTATCTGCAATGAAATTCCATATCTCTTGAGACAGTAGTGCTAATATTCAAAACCTTATACCAAGAAGGGGAATGTCCCAGAGCTGGTCATAAGCAGAATATTCTTTTAAACTTCATGTACTTTTTTTTGGACTCCTCCTAGTTGGGACCTCAAATTCTTGCCCTTATTTTAAACATATTTATCCTAGATAATTTTTTTTTAGCTTTCTCTTACATTAGAGACTTAGAGCATGCAGATAACAGAGTCACGTGAGCACCAGGTAGTAACATCCTGTATGTCCTCTAGTCTTTCTTTCCTGATCATATAGGATCTGAACCCCAAGAAAGCTTATCTTTTATCCCTGATCTTATGTTTGTCTCTACAGGATTTTCCAATAAACCTTTAAAAATGTTACAAATAAAGGTTTCTAATGTCAATGCTGTTATTTGACAATAGACCAGAATATGAATATTCGTTTATCGATGCATAAATTAATTCTATATAATTCATATTCGTTACAAGGTTTCAACATGTCAAAGGTAGACTACACTACCTCATACTTAAGAAATTATGGGCCGGGCGCGGTGGCTCAAGCCTGTAATCCCAGCACTTTGGGAGGCTGAGACGGGCGGATCACGAGGTCAGGAGATCGAGACCATCCTGGCTAACACGGTGAAACCCCGTCTCTACTAAAAATACAAAAACTAGCTGGGCGAGGTGGCAGGCGCCTGTAGTCTCAGCTACTCGGGAGGCTGAGGCAGGAGAATGGCGTAAACCCGGGAGGTGGAGCTTGCAGTGAGCTGAGATCCGGCCACTGCACTCCAGTCCAGGCGACAGAGCAAGACTCCGCCTCAAAAAAAAAAAAAAAAAAGAAAAGAAATTATGGCAGGGGAACCTCCTGAGTCTCTATAATTGCCGAGCACTTTCTATAAATTGTTAATGCAAAGAATATTCATTCATTCAACATACGGACTTTTGGCCTGGCTCTATGCATTAGGTGCTGGGGTGAAGCCAGAAAAAAACGAACATGTCCATTGTCCTTGTGAGACTTAAAATGTGGCAAGATAAATGTCCATTTGTTAAGTAAACACCAAACTATATAGGCAATTGGGAATTGTGTAAAATGCCATGGAAGTGTCAAGTTTGAATGATGACTTCCCACAGGAAGGGACAGTCGACTTAAGAACTGAAGAAAGTTCAGGACACAAATGAGTTGTCAATGGGAAAGTTTTCCATCTGCCCCAGGATAGGAAGGAGTATGGCTGAGTTTGAGAAATGCAAGGATGGTTCATGTGGCTGGAGTATACAGTGAGGAGGAAAGTTAATGTTGACCTGTGAGCTAAGGCTCTATAAGAGCATGTGGTAGGTAATGTTACAGCTGTTGGTCTTTGTCCAAGAGCAATAAAGAGAAATTGCAGAATTTATAGTTAGAGGGAGGTGATATGTGATCCTATTCACATTCTAAAAACAGCCCTCTAGTTACAGTGTAGAAAAGAGCAAGCAGGGGAAGTAAGAGGGGATGCAACGTGCTAAAATTCAGCGAGATGAGAAGCAAGGTGGCAATGAAAGTATAGGAAGCAGGGGCTGGTCTATCTGGAGTGAAAGCCTGTGCTCATAAACAGTACACCTCAGAAATCCTGGCTTCTCTCTGAAGATTGTGTACATTTAGTGCTTAATTGAAGGGCAGTTGGAATTTCTGGTACTCCTTTTAAAAAGCAACAATGAAGAGGTAAAAGTGGAGCATTCCATACTTTTCAGGCTATTGACTGAATTATTCTGGTCCACCTTGACTGTGAAATTGCCTTCGCAGAAATTGTAGCAGTGAGAGAAATCTAACCTAATTGACTCCATCTTACTTCTAACCTCACAAACTACCTACCTTTGTTAACTTTGAAACAAAACGATAACAGTCCCTTCCCAAAACTAACCCCTCCTTGCTCAGGGACAAAAACCTCCTCCGCAAAACTAATGAAACCCCACAAGATTAATATTGTGAGAGGGTTCTAAATTCTGCTAAGGTGTAGGTGTAAACAGTAACCAACCATTGTTCCCCAACTTTCCTTTCTATAATCATTTACTGCACTAGAGGTCACAAGATTTGTAACTACCCCAAATCTCCCTAGATAACATCCCTATTGTCAAAACTTAAGATTGGTCTTTGAGCTATTTTTCAGACTTTTGCGTTCTTGTGACCAACTGACTCCACTCAGACCCCTGACTAATACCAAGGACAGAATTCAATTGGTCCTGGTCCTGTGAATCCTATCCACAACTGACACAGTGCAAGAAGACAGCTTCAGTGCCTGTGATTTTATCCCCAGCCCAACCAATCAGCATCCCCAATTCCCTAGCCTCCTGCCCCCCAAATTATTATTGAAAAGTCCTACCCTTCCTATTTTCAGGGAGGCTGATTTGAGTACTTACTTCTGTCCTTCTGCTTGGCTAGTACTACAATTAATAAACTTTTTCTCTACTGCAATACTGTTGTCTCAGTGAATTGGTTTTATCTGTGCAGCAGGCCAGATGAACCCATCAGGCAATTACAACTACATATTGCAATCAGCTGGAGAGCTTTCCAATTTCCTGACCCTGGGCTCTACACCCTAGAAGTCAATGGGTTTGTGATACAGAGAAGATATTCCTGTTGTATGAAGTGGCCCAGCAGATTCCATTGTACAGTCACAACTGACCCCACTGTTCTAGTCCTTTCAATTTCTTCTATGTAAGTCAGCACATGGGCCGATCCTTAAATTATATCTTAAGATGAATATGAAATTTTCCTAAAGATGAAACTTCTATATTAAAATATATTTGGTGTCAGTTGGGCATGTTGGCTCATGCCTATAATCCCATCACTTTGGAAGGACAGGGCAGGTGGATTACTTGAGGCCAGGAGTTCGAATCCAGCCTGGCAAACATGGCAAAACCCCATCTGTACCAAAATTACAAAAATTAGCCGGGTGTGGTGGCATATGCCTGTAATCCCAGCTACTCGGGAGGCTGAGGCATGAGAATCACTTGAACTCAGGAGGCTGAGGCTGCAGTGAGCCGAGATCTCATCACTATACTCCAGCCTGGGTGACAGAGTGAGACTCTGGCCTAAAAAAATACACACACACACACACACACACACACATATATGTATATATATACATATATATATATAGTCTGTCAAACGATGTAGATTTCTGTATAAAAAATATAGGGAGATTAGCACACACAGAAATGTGGGAAGATGACTTAATTTAAATATACTCTGGTTTATTTGACATCTCCTTTTGGTGGTCATGAGAATATTCTCTTACAGCACCATGAGACACAATAAAGAAATGAGGTGTCTGTGCTTGGCATGAGAGTTGTTCCAGTTATTTTCCCTTTTCCTAAATCAGATTTCTCAGGAGAACGCCTCTTGAAGCAATCAGCACAAGTATTCATAGCCCGTCTCTTTCAGAGAAATAATTATGTATCATTGTAAGTTCTGTAGCCATCTTTCCTTCTTTTTGGTGCTCTAAACTACTAGTGCAAAATGTCCTTTTCTCAGTGAGATGGAAAAGAACATGCTATCCAGTTTCCTTTCTGCTGCAGGGCTAATAATGAGAAAATATTATGTCTGTCTTTGGCAAGTACATATCCTAGGAGAAATCTAAAGAGTTATTTCAACAAGCATCTCATTATGAACGAAAACCTTTAATATTTCAACTTGTTGAAAATATTTGTTTTGTTGTTGTTATTGTTTGGAAGTTCAAATTTTTTGTGTGTGATCTTTGGTTCCAAGAATAATCCTTTGGGCTTTAGCAACCATCAGTGTCTTCTTTAAATAAAATATATTTTATGTTTGATCTGATGGACAGAGATAGTTGCTATCATTCTTTACATGAAAAAAATAATTTTTTGAAGGCCATAGCTATTTCAAGGGCCCAGTTTCTTAAATTGTTTTTTTACCACCTAGTTTCTTTGAAAGGTTACTTTTACCAAGATTTATTAGAATTTATACAATACTTTGTTGCAAATCATTTTATGATATCAAAATTCAGTGGGAAAATAATTGCATTTATTGTTTCAGACCAAGAGGGTCATATTTGTCTCTCTGAAATCTTATGAATTAGGAGATATTTAGCTAGTTATCCCTGTCACATTTATTCTATTGTGTATCCTGTATATATATTCTTTTTCACTTGGCTCTTTCTAATGCAGACTTTCCTATCCTACACCAGGATGACAAGTTTTATGTGTCAACTTGGTGAGACTACAAGTTAAGCTAATCAGCGAAACAGTGAACTAGGTGTTTCCATGAAGGTACTTGGTAGATGCAACTAAAGTCCCAAATCAGTTGACTTTGACTAAGGGAGATTACCCTAAATCATTGGAGTGTGCCTGATTCAGTCAGTTGAAAGGGCTTTAGGGTCGAACTGAGGATTATCTGAGGAAAGAGAAATTCTGCCTTTGGATAGAAGCTCTACCCTCATGCCCAAGAGTTCCAGCCAGCCCTTCCTAATGGCCTGCTTTGTATTTTTTGGACTTGCCTTCCCAGCTCCCACAGTCTTATAAGCCAATTCCTTAAAGTGTGTATCTTAGCACATGTCTCCTTCTGGCTCTGTCTTCTCTGGTGAAGTTTGCCTGATCATAAATGCCTTCTAATTTTTTAGGTCCTCAGTGTGCTCCTCCCTTGAAGCCTGCCCTGGAGCAGTGCTTCCCAACATTCATTTACAGAGAAGCATCTGAGGATCTTGAAAAATACAGATTCGTTTAGTCTGGGGTTTGGCCTGAATATCTGCATTGCCAACAGTCTTCTAGCTTGTAGATTGGTGGCCTTTGCTTGCAAAATGCCTGGTAGTAAATATTTTAGGCTTTGTGGACCACATGGTTTCTATTACCACTGCTCTTCTCTGCTATTGCAGTGCAAAAACAGCCATGGACAACATGAAAACATATTAGTTATAATCATTTATAGATGTGGTTTGTTCCAGTATAACTTTACTTACAAACAAGTGATAGCCCAGGGTGGCTGAAGGTTGCTGACACCTGTCCTAAATTCTGCCAGTGTCACTGGTTCAGAGACTGCACTGTGAGCAGCAAGATGATAGAGCAGAAGTTCAGAGTAGCAATGTATACAATTTGATGAAGTCTCTGAGTTATATTCCAGTGGTGGGCTGAAGCCTTGTTATACCAGCCTATGTGAGTCCCCTGTAAAATATTTCGAAATGTTGTTGAGCCAGTTATTAAGCTGTTGTAACATTGAAATGGGCTCTGATGGAAATATTTACAACATGGAAATGGCCAATGCTACAAATCAGGAATTTTAATTTTCTCCTCCAGCATGGGGTTACAGCAGCATACCACTGGAGTTAACTCCTTCAGGGTTATTTACAAGGTAAAAGTTATCCCAGCTTAAAAAAATATGGAAATATATGCATGTAAAATGTAAAATAAGTTATTTTAGCTGATATCCATAAACATATTTTTGGCTTTTCAAATTTGACTTTCGGATAGTGTCTTTTGTCAAATACAAGAGATGAGGTTCATCTGATTCTTTTACCTGGCTGTGGAAAAATAAAAGCTGATTCAAGAATATAGATTGATTTTTTGGCAATGATTTTTCTTAAAGTGTGACAAAGCTTCAGCCAGGTTTAAGCACAGATTGTTGGTTAAGGAATTGAAGGTGGTCCTGCTCATGTCTCTCACATGCCATCATTCTTTTTGTGTGTACCAGCTATGCTCAGTGTGAGGCTGTACAATACCAAAATCACATAATGTTGAGAATTATAAGATTTATTTCCAGTGTCAGTTGACAATATCTGTTTTCTTACTGGGATTTGAAAGAGGGGCTTTTTTTTTTTATTAGATATTCATGTCATCCCTGATGGAAGTATAAACTAAATTTGTAAACATGTAATATTAAAAGTGTCCTTGTGAAGTATCTGCTTATCTTTTCATTTTATAAATAAGTCACTGGAGCCCAAGGAGAAATTAATGCTATAGACTGAATGTTTATATCTCATCAATATTCAAATCTTGAATGCCTATCTCCCAGGGTGATGGAATTAGGAGGTGGGAATTTGGGGAGGTGATTAGGTCATGAAGGTGGAGCCGTAGTGAATGGGATAAGTGCCCTTACAAGGAACGGAAGAATCTGGAGTTCCCTTTTCCGTCACATCAGGACACATCAAGAAGATGGCTCTCATTAGACACAGAATCTGCTAATGTCTTGATCTTGGACTTCCCAGCCTCCAGAACAGTGAGAAATAAATTTGTGTTGTTTTAGAGCCACCTAGCCTATGTTATAGCAATGCAAACGGACTAAGACGATGAGTAATTAAAACCAGTTAACAGCAGGGCTGGGCATAGAACTCAGACCTGCTGACTTCCTAGATGGTGCATATTCCATTGTCTGCTAGCCTTGTTCAAAGTATTTTAGTTACTGCTCTGCACCAGGCTGTGTGCTAGACTCTGAGTATATAAAGTTAAGTGAAAGATATCTCCTATTCTTTTTTTTTTCCTTTTTTTTTTTTTTCGCCACCTCGATCGGGTAGTTTTTTGTGTTTTTTAGTAGAGAGGAGTTTCACCGTGTTAGCCAGGATGGTCTCGATCTCCTGACCTCGTGATCCACCCATCTCAGCCTCCCAAAGTGCTGGGATTACAGGCTTGAGCCACCGCACCGGCCGATATCTCCTATTCTTAAGCAGATTACAGTCTCCTTTTGTTAAGTAATTCCAGTGCACTACAAGCTTTAGTAGTAAAAAAGGATCTGCAGGGGTGTGGAAGAAGCAGCAAAGAACTCTACAAAAACAAGTTGAAAAAAACTTCTAAGTGAAGAAACACTAATTCTCCTTCTTAAAATGTGTTTATTGAAGAGTTAAATGAATACAGGCATGAGGAGTAACTGAGATAAAATGCTTAGCTTGATGTCACAATAATGGCATTTATACAGGTCAGTTCCCCTTGCCTTACTATGCATGCTGTTATCTCCAGTAAAGGAAGGGGTTTCTGCAGAGATGTTTGTTTAGGGTGATAATAAAGGCAGTCCTCAAGGTCTGTACATTCCCAATAAAAACAACACACTTCCAGAGACAGCTGATTCAGCTTGAGGATGTGTATTCATTAAATAACCTCTTGAGAGGTCTAAATCCTGCACCATAGTCTGTGAAAAAGAAAGCAAGTCTGGATTATAATCTTCATAAGCCTTTGATGGCACTTCTGATGATTAATATTGAGTGTCAACTTGATTGGATTGAAGGATGCAAAGTATTGCTCCTGGGTGTGTCTGTGAGGGTGCTGCCAAAGGAGATTAACATGTGACTGGGAGTGGCAGACCCATTTTCAGTCTGGGTGGGCACCATGCCATCAGCTGCCAGCATGGCTAGAATAAAGCAGGCAGAAGAAAGTGGAATGAGGAGACTCGCTGAGTCTTCCAGTTTTCATCTTTCTCCCATGCTGGATGTTTTCTGCCCACGAACATCAAACTCCAGGTTCTTCAGCTTTTGGACCCTTGGACTTACACCAGTGATTTTCCAGGGGCTTTCGGGCCTTTGGTCACAGACTGACAGCTGCCCTGTCAGTTTCTCTACTTTTGAGGTTTTGGGACTCAGACTGGCTTCCTGGCTCCTCACCTTGCAGACGGGCCTCTTGTGGGACTTCACGTTGTGATCATGTGAGTCGATTCTCCTAAGGAACTCCCCTTCATATATACATCTATCCACTAGTTCTGTCCCTTTAGAGAATCCTAACGAATACAGCACTCAACTCTTGGTTGTTAATTTCTGAATCTCCCTTCAATGGAACCCTGATTGACATTCAGAAGTACGCTGCAGCCAGCTTGCAGTGGCTCCTCCTCAGAGGAAGCTGTGCACATGTCTTCCCAGCTCCACCTTGGTGAGGTCAGGTTGGCAGCCTACAATTAGCCATAGTCAGTGTTTAGACCATGGAAATCAGCAAATGGCATAGATTAGGGACATGACTTATTTTAAGAGAGCTTATTATCTACCGGTACCTTATGGTACATTTTTCAGTTTCTACCAACTTCTGGTGACAGCATGGAAGAAGTGATTGGACTGAAGGCAATGTCAGAGCAATGCGGTAGAGACAGGCAGAAATAACCAGCTATAGCTGGTTGTTGGCCATGATGGTGGTAGTAATGGCAAGAGAGTGACTCTCTAGGTCTTGGGGTGGGGCAAGAGTCACCTGCATCTCACTATTATCCTCCGTGAAAACTGGCGCTGATGTGCATGCACCCATGCGTATGAAGAGAGATCCATTCGACACACCAGTTGTCCTTGGAGGCACTGACCTATTATCCAGATTTCTTCACAGGTTTAGACAGGTTCTCTGGTGTGTTCTCCTCCTTCAGCTTGAAGGAAGCACTGGGGCTTCAGAGCAACTCCGAAGTTTGTCTTAGTGTTGGCTTGAACGTTCTACCCAAGTAAGCAGTGACTTCTAACTGAATTTCATTTTGCTTTATTACTCTGTTTTTAATAATGATAGATTGCATATTCAAAGTGAGGACAAATTTGGCTTACATCTCTGCACTGAAGTGTTGATTGTTAATTTTCAAAGTTGTTTTTTCTTTTTTTTTTTTTAACTGGATTCCTTCTCGTTATCTGGTTATATCCAGATGTTTCCCACCCCATCTTTTACAGGCTTTTTTTCTCCCTCTGTTTTTGGAAATTACTCTTTTGGTTAGTTAGTTACAGTAAAGACAATGGTGCCTCCGGGTGAAATCAATAATGGTTGACCAAAAGGTCTTTTGCTGGCTAGAGATTTTCTGCGTTCATATTTTGGCATGTCTCTTTTCCTAACTTAATTCTTGTTTTCTATTTTGCTTAAGGGATTGCAACAATGTCGTCTAGAAGATATTAGGGTCTAACTGGACAAGCTTTTACTTTCTTTCCTTTCATGTTGTCAGACACTGCGGGCAGTGAATGTTTAACAGTAATGGGAGCCTAGAGTTCTGACAGTTCTTCCATCTTTTGTACCTCTCCTTAGGGCTCAAAGATATAAACTCACTGACTCCAATGGCCCTTAGGCTGATGTCTGTATTTTGTTAACATACTTCAAAAACGACAGTAAAATTGATTGTGAGCAGATTTGATTTTCAGTAGTATAGTTTTATACAAATTACGTAAAGCACATTTGTGTTTTGGTCACTTAATTAAGCGTCTCATACTAACTTCATTTTTATTCTAGCTCAAGTCAGAAGTGCCCAAAGCTAATTTTCTTAGCTATGTTGATGCCTTGGCTACACATTCTCCATCCTGGATAACTATTTTCCTTACTAGCTTTTGACCTTGTAACACAGGTATTATGAGATGAAGCCCCTTGAAAACCAATTTCCAAATACAGGTCTTTGCTGAGTATGATTTTGGTGGTATATTTATAAAAATAAATTTATTAAAGCTACAAAAGTGTTCATACAAATTTCACTTATAATATTAAATTATTCACATTATATTATCAAAAAGTAAGACAATAAAATATTATCCTCGTATTCTTTAATTTTCATTATGATTAGCAATATTTTAAACATGGAAAATAAATTTTCCTAACATAGATAAAAAATTTGAAATAATCTATCACTAGCAAATTACTAATTCAAATTTTATCTATTAGGGGAGTCCTACTAAACATGATTCTTACTATTAGTCCCTTTGTATTTTATATCTTGTACATAGAAAATTTATTTGTAATATATTAATGTAGAAAAGTCTCAATATTAATCTATCACCATTTTAGTTATTTCAAATGCACAACTGGGTGCTATTAAAACTACAGTGAAAAATTATTTTCTTTCAAGTGCCATTTTACAGGAAAAAAAGTGAAAACATTGATGCACAGAGAATCAAAGTAAATTAATCTGATAATATAAGTGAATGGAACAAGCTGTGCAATATAAATATTTTAATCACTTCTTGATCCAGAAGTGCCACATCTACAAAATGAGCAATTATGGTCTACCTCTTGGGAGTCGACTCTAATTACGAAGCAGTAGGATATTACTAAATGTTAATACATGTAAATATCAAACATGAGGCCCTTGAATTTCCATGTAATTTTTAAAAATATAATTTATGTTAGCTTCTTGTAAATACCTTTGGTTTAAACTATATATGTCCAAAAGTTGAGTATTAGTTGTCTTTTAAGCACTTTATGTTATAAAATACTCTTTATTGATTCCAAGAACAGGTATCTTAAAACTAGTCAATGAAGATACATAAACTTTTAGAAAACTAGCAACTTAGTTTTCTCCATATGCTATGCCAGAGTTTCTCTATCCTGAAGCAAGAAGACCAAGTATTTCACTAAGGGCCTGTGGGAGCCACATTTATTAAGAAGGTAAAATGAGACAGACACTGGGCTCTGGTAAGTGCTTGTGTTCTTTCGGACCTAAGCCCACGGAGGCTTAACTGTGGAAGTTGGCTGTTTCCATTAGGATGTTAGATTCAATCCTGTGATTGAATTCTAATACAGGACAGAGCTCCTCTGTCGTGTATCACAGGGGAAAAAGCCATCTCAGGACACAACCTTGTGTATGTATATGGAACATAGTGTTTGGTAGAATTTGGAGGTTCATGGTCAATAGAATTCTAAGATGGTCCCTAAATTTCCAACCGCTGTTGTTCACACATCTTCATCCAGGTATTCAATCAAATGCAAATCTAGGTGTTGCTGTTCAGAGAGTTTGCAGATGAAACTAAATTACTCTGTCAGTTGACATTAAGACAAGAAGATCACACAACTGGGCCTGACCTAATCACACAAGACCTTTGAAATCAGAGAGCTTCCTCTGGCCAGTTAGAGAGGTGTAATCAGAGGTTGCAAGCACAAGAAGTATTTGACACACTGTTGCTGGCTTGTAGATGGAAAGAACTACAGTAGCAGGGAGTAGGGGCAGCATCTGGGAGCTGAAAGCAACCTCCAAATATAACTGCAAGAAGTGGAATTTTTTTTTTTGAGACAGGGTCTAACTCTGTCACCCATGTTGGAGTGCAGTGGTGTGTGATCTTGGCTCACTGCGACATCCGCCTCCTGGGCTCAAGCAGTCCTCCTGCCTTAGTCCCCACGTAGCTGGGACTACAAGCGCGAGCCACCATGCCCAGGTAATTTCTGTAGTTTTGTTAGAGACTGGGTTTCATCATGTTGCCCAGGATGGTCTCAAACTCCTGAACTCAAGCAATCCACCCGCCTCGACCTTCCAAAGTGCTGGGATTACAGGCGTGAGCCACCATGCCAGGCCCAGGAACTGAATTCTGCATATAAAAACAATGAGTTTGGAGCAGATTATTTCTTACAGCCTCCACGAGAGAACTCAGTCTCACTAATACCTTTATTTCTGCCTTGTGAATGCCAGTCGTGCTGTTCTGGACTTCTGATTTATAGAGCTGTGAGCTCAGAAATTGGTATTTTAAGCTGCTAAGTTTGTGGCAATTGTTATACTGTAATAGAAAATGAATATAATGGGCAAAGGCTACATTAACTCTCCCACCTGAAACAAACCTTTGTGGGTATTTCTGACAAAATTAGGAAGAGTCTAAACAGGTATGTGATGGTGTCATAAAGCTTAAAATATTCCTCAAATTTCATAATACATTTCTGTCTAAAAAGTGAGTTCAAGCCTTTTATTTAATTCACAGAATCCCTCCTATACTTACATCCTAGCATGTGAGGTCCTATATTTCCTACATAGCACTGGCTATTAAGTGTGTATTCATGGACACAAGTATGAATGGATGTGCAATCGGATAGAGAAAAACATTTTTATCCAATATTCAAAATATTTTTCTTTATCCAGTATCAGTAAAACTGATATTTATATGTAAAAATATTTTCATCACAATCAATGTTCCTATAAAAAAAATATTTCCTATGAGAAATGTATTATGATCTTTTGATTACAATTTATTTTCTTATAAGGAAAATGTTTCCTATAAGAACAAAATTTTTATCCAATATTCAAAATATTTTCCTCTATCCAGTATCAGTAAAACTGACACGTGTGAAAATATTTGGATCACAATCAATGTTCCTATAAGAAAAATAATATTTTCTTAAAAGCTTAGTCTATTATTATGCCACATTTCACACTTGATTCCTCACATCTTCTGACCCTCTGATGTGGTTAAGCTTTGTGTCCCCACCCAAATCTCATCTTGAATTGTAATCCCCATGTGTCAAAGGAGGGAAGTGATTGGTTTATGGGGGAGGTTTCTCCCATGTTGTTCTCATGATAGTGGGTGAATTTTCACAAGATCTGATGGTTTTATAAGTGTTAGTTTTTCCTGTGTTCACACACTTGCTCTTCTCTCTCCTGCCACCTTGTGAGGAAGGATGTGTTTGCTTCCCCTTCCACCATGATTGTAAGTTTTCTGAGGCTTCCCCAGACATGCAGAACTGTGAGCCAATTAAACCTCTTTCCTTTATAAGTTACCCAGTCCCAATATTTCTTTATAGCAGTGTGAAAACAGATTAATACAATGAATTGATACTAGGAGTGGGCTACTGCTGTAAAGATACCTCAAAATGTGGCTGCAACTTTGGAACTGGGTAATGGGCAGAGGTTGAAACAGTTGGAGGGCTCAGAAGAAGAAGGAAGATGTGGGAAAGTTCGGAATTTCCTAGTGACTTGTTGAATGACTTTGACCAAAATGCTGATAGTGATATGGACAATGAAATCCAGGATGAGGTGGTCTCAGATGGAGATGAGGAACAGTAATAAATGTTACTCTTGCTATGCTTTAGCAAAGAGACTGGCAACATTTTGTCTCTGCCCTAGAGGTCTATGTAACTTTGAACTTGGGAGAGATGATTTGGGGTATCCGGTGGAAAAATTTGTAAGCAGCAAAGCTGTTCAAGAGGGATCAGTGTAAAAAGAGGTAAAAGTTTGGAAAATGTTTAGCCTGATCATGCAATGGAAAAGAAAAACCCATTTTCTGTGGAGAAATTCAAGGGGGCTGTGGAAATTTGCATAACTGATGAGGAGCCAAATGTTAATCACCAAGACAGTGGGGGAAATGCCTCCAGGGCATGTCAGAGACATTGATGGCAGCCCCTCCCATCATGGGCCCAGAGGTCTAGGAGGGGAAATGTGGTTTTGTGGACCTGGCCCAGGGACCCCTTGCTCTGTGCAGCCTCTGGACTTGGTGCTCTGTGTCCTCGCTGCTCCAGTGGTGGCTAAGATGGGCCAAGGTACAGCTCAGTCTGTTGCTTCAGAGATTGTAAGCCCCAAGCCTTGGCAGCTTCTTTGTGGTATTGGTCCTGTGGGTGCACAGAAGATAAGAATTGAGGTTTGGGAACCTCCTCCTAGATTTCATAAGATGTATGGAAACACTTGTTTGTCCAGGCAGCGGTGTGCTTAGGGGCAGAGTCCTCATGGAGAAACTCTGCTAGGGCAGTGTGGAAGGGAAATATGAGGTTGGAGCCCCCTCACAGAGTTCCCAGTGGGACACCTCCTAGTGGAGCTGTGAGAAGAAGGCCAGCATTCTCCAGACCCCAGAATGATAGAGCCACCGACAGTTTGCACTGTAAGCCTGGAAAAGCTGCTGTCACTGAATGCCAGGGATGAAAGCAGCTGGAGTGGGGGAATGAGGTGAGGTACCCTGCAAAGCCACAGGAGCAGAGCTGTCCAAGGCCATGGGAGCCCACCTCTTGAAATGGCATGACCTGGATGTGAGCCATTGAGTCAAAGAGCTCTAAGATTTGATGACTATCCCACTGAATTTCAGGCTTGCATGTGGCCTGTAGCCCCTTTGCTTTGGCCAATTTCTCCCATTTGAAATGGGAATATTTATCCAATGCCTGCGCCTTCATTGTGTTAACAGAGGAAGTGATCAAGTTGTCCCAAGTTACCAGCAGCCTATCTTTATGGGTCTGTAGCAACTTCAGCCTTTCCCTCCTTAGAAGAAAGAATTTGACTGTGGGGCATATAAAGCAGAAAAAGAGACGGAGGCAAGTTCTAGAGCAGAAATGGCAGTTTATTTAAAAAGGACTTAGAACAAGAAAGAAAGAAAGGTACACTTGGAAGAGACCCAAGAGGGTACATGAAGGTTAAAGAGAGAAGGTCAAGTGCCCCATTTAACCATGATCCTAGGACTTTTATAAGCTCACCTCTTTCCCATGATTCTTCCCTTGGGGTGGGCTGCCCGCATGTGTAGAGCCCTCCTTACCCTTGGGGAGTGAGCACACTCATTGTGTTTAGGGAGTTATATGCATGCTCATCTGAGCCTTTCTTCTTTTTTCTGGTGGAGTGTATCCGGAAGATCGTACTTTGCCATTTTGTCTCCTAATATGCATGCATAGGAAGCTGTTACTCCCTGGGGTCTGCATTCAGTTAACACTTTTAATGTTAACAGGTGTGGACCATCAGGAGATTGTCTCTCCCTGGCTGCCAAATTATCATATTTAGAGAGGCAAAGTGATAACTGCCCAACTATCACCTGACAGGTCTAGTGAGTAGGGGGAGAGCCCTCTTCTGCCCCATTCATGCCTATAACAATTGTATCTTGGAAGTAACTAACTTGCTTTTGATTTTACAGCCTCCTAGGCAGAAGAGGCTTGCCTGATCTCAGATGCAACTTTGGACTTGGTCTTTTGGGTTAATGCTGGAATCAATTAAGACTTTGGGGGACTGTTGGGAAGGCATGATTGGTTTTGAAATGTGAAAGGGGACATGAGATTTGGGAGGGGCCAGGGCAGAATGATATGGTTGCCTTTGTGTCTCCACCCAAATCTCATCTCAAATTGTAATCATGTCAAGAGAGGGAAGTGATTAGAGTATGGGGACAGTTTCCCTCATGCTGTTCTCATAATAGTGAGTGAATTCTCATGAGATGTGATGGTTTTATAAATGGTAGTTATTTCTGTGCCCACATGCATGTTCTTCTCTCTCATGCCACCTTATGAAGAAGGATGTGTTTGGCTCCCCTCCTGCCATTATTGTAAGTTGTCTGAGGACTCCCCAACCATGCAGAACTGTGAATCAATTAAGCTCTTCCCTTTGTAAATTACCTGGTCTCGGATATTTCTTGATAGCAGTGTGAAAATGGACTAATACACCCTCCATTTATGTGAAACCTGTTTGGACGAACGGAGGCAGGATGGTGCACTTCCGGGTTCTTCTTCACCACCAACTCTTCCTGTGTGTGCGAGAATGCAGCTGACCCCCGGGAAGGTGCAGATTAATCAGGCATGCACCAGGTGATGTCAATTCGAGGAGACCAAGATTTACCTGGTGGTACCTGCGGAGCGCCCCCCCTCCCCCGACATGCCTGTGCCCCGCCTATTGCCCTTCCACTCCTAGAAAAGTCGCTCCCAGGTGGGATGCGCCCGGGGTGGGCTTTCTCGGCCCCCACTCTTGTCGGGACTGTATTAGAAACTCCACCGCCGCCCCCCCCCCGCCCCCCAGCTCCGGTCCCTGAAGCTAGATGACCAAAGAATAAATTTGCAGTTTTGCTTTTAGCCTTGCCTACTCGCTGGTTCTTTTGTGCCCACTGGGCTGGTCTTAGAAAAAACAAATCAAAACCTGTGACTCAAAATTAACTAAAAGTTTTTGACCATGATCCTAGATACCCTTTATGATGGTGCTTATTCTTTATATGTAAATGTGAAATTTTAAGGAAATTGCCAAGAGAATCACAAACGCCCATTTTTTTTTGAAATAAAGCTAAGAGAACTTCCTGGCATGTTTCAACTTCTATGTTATTTATCATTTGTCAAGAACTCTATGTGCTCCCCTAATTGATAAGTCTAGTGGGACTCAATGCCAGTTATCTGTCCTTGGAGGAAATTGCCACCAATTTCCTTCTGACTTTCCACTGTAGGACTAAAGAACAGAACATTCATGCATGCTGTGTGCATTATCCAGCCTTGCTTTTTCTCTCACTTTCTCATTGTTTTGATATTTTAGTTATTGTCTGTGCTTTTTTACATAGTTTAAAGTGCTCCTATGTCTATTATAAACAAATTTAAAAGTATTCTAAAATTATTATCCCTATATTAGAAGTAGGAAAATAGAATATGTTCAGTGATCTAGCCAAATATTATAGAGATGGCAACTAAGTCCAAATCCAGGTTATCTTAAGAGTGCAAAATGATGACTTAATATCATAAGTAAAATATTTTTATAATGTATAAGAAATACCGCTTCATAGTTTGAAGAATGGTATTTTAAACTAATTTTATCATGTGCTCTTTGTCAAGAGAGCTTCTTAGGTCAAGGAAAAGCCATAGATCCAGTTACTTACCAAGTTCAGAATTTCCTTTGAGGCAAAATAGAAATCCACAACCATTAAAAAATAGAAGGAAATTTGAAACTGTTACTATAGAAATATGCAGGGTAACAATAAAGCCTGAATAAGTGAGTTTCTAGCGTCTATGAGGGTCCACCTGTGGTATAATGGCATATGCTTATAGTGGACCCAGTCATTTAAATTCATTACTTCCTTCTAGAAATAAAGGAAAAATTTAGTATGGTTTACTTAGAACTGGAGAATAATAGAGTGATGATTTTGGAAACCATCGTGGTTAAGAAATTCCAAGGTACAGGAACTATGTATCAAAATAATGCATCATGCTGAAACTAAGAATAAAGTCTCATAAAGTCTCATGTAATTGATGAATGCTAGCATTATAAAGCAGATAATTAATGTATTCATTGAGAATGATGGAGCAGAGAGATGAAAGAAAGGAAGCTATGACCAAAAAGGGAATGTCAGAATTGGGGATACAGATGTGATTTGGTTTTGAGGGATAATGAAGTTCAGATTATAACTGGAATGGATGGAAATAAACTAATTGACTTTGAGAAGGTAAAAGATATTGTGGAAAAGGATTGTTAGAGTTAAACATGGAGAATGACTTCAGGAGATAGGAAAGAGCGTAACGTTAAACCAGCTTCTCAAGACACTGGGAAGGTGGAAAGTGAAAGGATGTGGAAAGAAGAAAAGAGAGGAAATTACGTAAATGAGTTGCATACATTCGACGGATGAGTTACATTGAAATGTAATAGAAATCCACAGCATCTTTGTAGTCTTTGATGATGCAATTAATATTTTCAAGTCCTGTGAAAACGTGATATTGCCCTTGGTTTACTATCCTAGCTGAGAAAGGACGTTTTAGGGACTTTCACCTGGCTCTTCCTATCCTAGCTTTCACCTCATAAGCCATCAGTGTAGAAATTTTGTCGGTTTCTGAGTGTTGCAATATTCTTTATAAATTCGGGACTTGAGACATAGGCACAAGAGTAATTTGCAGCTCTGCTGCACCCAGTATGAATCGGGCAGGGACAAAAGCTCCACTTATTATCTGACATCCACACACCTCCACTTTGAATAAACTACAGTGGTGTTTTTGGTCCCTGTCTGTTAACATTACCTCAGAACTAATTTCTGTGAAGCCCCCACATTTGAATAACTTTTTTTCCTCAGTGCCTTTGTTGCCATCATGTAACTTGCAAATCTCTTGGGGAAAATATTGGAGGAATATTTAGGGTATATTTACGTCTGTGTTGCAATGTCTTTTCCAAGGGTATGATGCTTTCCATAAAATTACCTGTTACCTTCCTTACAGAGGTATGAGGTTATGAATGCCTACATTGGTAACTCAAGTCAGGTTTTTCCTCGTCAGACCTAAACTTTTATCTATGAAGTACATAAAATTATATTCTAGTAAGTTGCCTGTTATGGATCAAATTGTGTCCTTTGAAAATATATATAGAAACCCCTCATACTTCAGAAAGCAAACTTATTTGGTAATAGGGTTTGATATAGTTTGGCTGTGTCCCCACCCAAATCTCATCTTGAATTGTAGCTCCCAGAATTCCCGTATGTTGTGAAAGCAACCTGGTGGGAGATAATTTAATCATGGGGTGGTTTCCCCATATTGTTCTCATAATAGTGAGTAAGTCTCGTGAGATCTGATGGTTTTATAAAGGGGAGTTTCACTGCACAAATTCTCTCTTTCTTGTCTGCCACCATGTAGATGTGCTTTTGTCCTCCACCATGATTGTGAGTCCTCCCCAGCCATGTGGAACTGTGAGTCCATCAAACCTCTTTTTCTTTATTAATTACCCCGTCTTAGGTATGTCTTTATCAGCAACGTGAAAACGGACTAATACAGGGTTTTTGCAGCTGTATAATAGGTTAAGATGAGGTCATACTGGAGTAGAATGGGTCTCTAATTCAACATGACTGTGTCAAGAGACACTGAGACAGATACAGCGTAACAATGAAGACAGAGGCTGGAGTAATGCAAGTACCAGGCAAGGAATGCCTAGGATGGCCAGCAGCACCAGAAAGAGGGAGAAAGGCATAGAGCAGACTCTCCCCTTGAGCCACTGGAGAGTGCGTGGCCCTGTAGACATTTGACTTCAGGCTTCTGGCCTCTTGAACTGTGGAGAAGACACTCCTGGCCTATCACTACCCAGCTCATGGTACTTTGTTACAGCAGCCCTAGGAAACCAGTGCAGTGTCTGTATGTTACATTCTGAGTAATCAGTCATTGACAAAGATTCCTAGTGTGATCTCTGCCCATTCTTTTCTCTGTCATTTGAGCACAGTGGTAATGCCTAATGGAAGTCCAGAATTCTATGAGCCTTACTAAAATTAGGCACTGGAGTAGAGCAGGATGGGTTTAAAGCAGAAAGATGGCTGGGCATGGTGGCTCATCCCTGCAATTTCAGCACTTTGGGAGGCCGAATTAAGAGGACCACTTAAGCTCAGATCTTTGAGATCAGCCTGGGCGACATAACGAGACCTCATCTCTACTATGAGGTTGGTGTAAAAGTAATTGCGGCTTTTGCCATTAAAAGCATTAAAAGCATTAATGGCAAAAGCCGCAGTTACTTTTGCACCAACCTCAATGAAATAAAAAAAAATTAGTCAGCCGTGGCGGCGTACACCTGTAGTTCCAGCTACTTAGGAGCCTGATGTGGGAGGATCAGTGGTAAATGTTTTCATGTTACCTGACAGCCCAGGAAATCTCTGTTACTTTTCACAGTTTTAATTGTAATAGTATTTATCAGCATCTGTTCTCTTCTTGTTTATGTATTAATTTTCTAATTTACTTTCTCTATACATCTTACATAAGTTTCAAGTTGAGACCCTATTTATCTAAAATATTTTTCTTTTCTTAATTACTAATATTGTATCTAGAATATTGTCAAAAAACAGTAAATGTTTCTTAAAAAGTAAGAATTTCTTGAATCATTTTAAATTTACTTAAAAGTAATGACATTTAATTGAATTTGTTCTTTAGTGTTAGTGACCATTTATCATCTAAGCCAAGACATCTTTGAGAATAATGTTATTCATAATTAGAGTGGGACAATAGATGTAAACTGGGACCATCCGAGGCTAACTGAAATGTGTAGACATCCTTACTATAACTCATACACTGCACTGGATAGTGAGGAAGCAGAGATTTAAGTTGTATGCAAAATTCCTCATGAAATATTGTATGGAGCTTTGCTGTAGTTTTCATTCTCTGTGTAAAGGAATAAAAACACACAAACACAAACACACATATGTATCTAATAATTTGTGTATTTTGTAGATAATTAGCTTAGGTATTTACATCATTAACAACAGGAATATAATAAATTTATGACTAATCTATAACTTATCAAAGTAGTACTTCTGAGAACTGAAAACTAGGTTGGAGATACTCAATAGATACTTTTTTATGAGTGCAAACCAGGTACCATTTAGAGAAAATACTTTAAAGAGTACTTTAGAAAAAATACTCTATTTCTTTTTAAATACTGTGAGAATAGTTTAATATAACTTAAAAGTATAATCTGTGTTAATTAGATGTCAAAGGCCCACTTAGTATTTACTTTGACTTAAACAGATGATCTTCTAGTATTCTGATGGATGTTTCATTGTCTAATTTATGCAGAGAATATAGAACCAGATCTTTTCATAATATTTTTCTGTTGAAGAAAGTTTAGTATGTGAAGGATTCATTCTAGGAACTCAAAGTTTCCAAGAATTTGTCCATATCTGACTGTCTCAGCAGCTGCATATATTACCTGTGATTTCTTCTAGGTTTGTGGAATAGATTGGCATTTACCACTTGTCTGTATATTTATACCCTTTAAACCACCCACTGCCATACCTTGTGTCCTAAAATAACGGAAGAAAACCCTGCCAGATATACACTCTGTAACTCACCGTGTCTCTAATTTCAAATCTTTATGTTCTTTCTTAGCTCAGTGAGCTCACTTGGGTAATGTAGAGAACAGAAGGCTCAGGTTTACTTCCGTCTCTTTCAACCCAGATGAGAGCGAGCCATGGTGTGATATTTCTCCTTTCTTTTGTACCCTCCTCTGTTAGCTTTCTAGAGCCTCCTGCTAGGTATCTTCTAGGAGAAGGAGCCCTTAAATCCAGAATGGAGAGAAGATTATGGAAGACATGAAGAGGGATAGGAATGGAAATTTTTATAATATTTTTCTTTCCTGACAACATTTTGACCCCCTGTTCCCCATTTTCACATCTGGGAAAGGTGTGTAACTCTGTGTGTTGTGTTTGTGTTGCATGCCTGAGCCAGTCCTTTCGATGCAGTTGGAACAAAGGAAAAAGGAGATGTGGTCAGCACCCCCCCACCCCCCCAACTGAACTCATATTTTGTTTAAACTCACAATAAAAAAAAATTCAACTTGAATCATGTATTCCACAAAAATTTATTCAGCATACATGATATGTTCACCTCAAGGAGTTTCTATCTAATAGGATAATCAGGATTAAACAAAGGAATATGTAAACTCACGGTCACTTACACATTCTAGAAGTGGTATAAATGAAACATATGTCAGCTGTCAAGTGCATAGCTCCAATTAAATGCCCAATAATAAATTTTAACTTAGTATGCATAATGGTATATTTGTTTCATTTTTCACAAAGCTCATTTCTCTTTTTGTTAATGCTACCATCATGCATGTAGGTGATCTGGAAACCTGGGAAACACATACTCTTTCATCTCTCTAACTTTCATATCAAATTAGTCACTGTTAAATCAATTTTAGCCCAAAAGCTGCCTCCTTACATATTTTAAGTTCGGCCTAAAGGTTTTTCTGTGCGTTGCGAACTGTAACAAGTGACAGTGTACAGATCGGAGGCTATACTCATGCCAATCACCAAGTTTTGGCAAATCCAATGTAGCCAACTGTTTGAACTCTTTTTCCACCATGTGGTGTCACTGGAGTCTCTGAGACCTATTCTGGTTCAGATGGCTGCCCAATTCACAAATCGTTCTTTGTTCAGTTACAGTCGTTTAAATTTAATTCAGCTGAACTTTTTCTTTTATCATCACTAACATCTTTTTCCTTAAGTATGTCTCAAATTTGCTTTCATCTTCATGTTCCCATTTTTAATACCGTAGGTTAAAATCTATCACTCCTACCTTTGTATTTTAACTGGTGTCCCCATCTCCAAGCCTACTTTCCTTTAATTTGATCTTTCCCCTTTTCGTTAAGAGTGATCTTTCAGACGTATGAAATGACCATGATGGGCCCTGACTCAAAGTAATCCCAAGATTATGGCATTGATTCACAAAGTGTATCACGTGGAACTGCTAGCAGAGATTTTATACGTGTGCATAAGTATGTGGATATATTTCACAATAGAGTAACTTGGTGAAATGCTGAGCTATGCAAAGCTAAACTTTGTGATCGTGGGCTTCTCAGCACTTTTCGTGGATGTTGTGATTCTCCAAGCAGACATAGTATGTAGGACTTATTCAATTAATCATTTAAATGTTTAAGCTTCTATTGGAACTCTGTTTCAATAAACAGTTCAGAAAATATTGGCCATTTTACAAAGTTTAAACTTTTGAGCACAGTTTATAAGCTCTCTAG
Organism: Piliocolobus tephrosceles; assembly: GCF_002776525.5. Classification (NCBI taxonomy): domain Eukaryota; kingdom Metazoa; phylum Chordata; class Mammalia; order Primates; family Cercopithecidae; genus Piliocolobus; species Piliocolobus tephrosceles. The sequence goes on from NC_045451.1 coordinate 7,849,203, forward strand.
GATTTGACCCTTGCTTATGTCTTTAATCTTTTCTTCTGCCATTTTTTTCTTCATCACCCATACTTCAACAATCTCAGACTATTTTTCTGTATACAAATGAACAGTGCTGTTCCATATGTTCATAGGGGTCCTTCTGTTGAGGCTACCTATCTCTTCTTCAAGGCCAAGTTTAACCATTCACTTTTTAAAATATCTTCTCCGAATTATTAGCCATGCCTTCCCAAGGAGAGTTGGTCAGGGTATTATTTTCATAACACACACTTTGCTTTTATAAACCATGAAAAACCATATTATAATTGTTTACCTGTCTTTCCTTCCAATAAGATTCTCTTAATGACAGGGGTTATACTCATGGCACCTTACATATACCTAATATATAGTGAATTATTCAAAAATATTTTTCAGCTCAGTGGATATCCTTCCACGTCAATAATGCATAGAGCTTGGGGGGACTTATGGGAAAAAAATGATACCCATCTAGCCAGCTAAATGTACCCATTCAGTCAACACATCAAGATCTTTTTATTCTAAGCACACTGCTAGGCACTGGGGGCAGAGAGATAATTCAGCAGTCATGGCTACTGCATTCATGGAATTTAAATCTGGAATAGAAAAAAATCATTAAACGTGTAACAATGACTCTAACAGAGAGATATGAAGTACTGTGGGAATATAAGATAACCGACCTAATTTTGTGAAAGCAACGGACCCATGTCAATGAAGAGATGTTACATATCTTTGGTTATCCTCACATTAATATCACAATATCCTTACTGTAATTGGACGTGGAACCAAGTCAACAAATAACAACATGGCTGTCCAACAACAATTGTGACTGTCAATGGAAACAAGTTATGTGCACCTGGCAACGCCCAGTGGGGTTTACTGCCACCCATAATGGAGACATGATCAGCAACATGATCTTCAAAATAAAGAATTTGGTTACCCTGCAACTAAAAATATGTGGCAAATTCAAAGTGATTTCTTTCTTCACTCAGTCTCAGCAAACAGTTTGCATCAGCATCATCAAACTGACCAGGGTGGGCTGGGGAAACCACCCCCATCATCCAATCATTTCTCTCCCTCAACACGTGGGGATTAAAATTCAAGGTGAGATTTGGGTGGGGACACAAAGCCTAACCATATAAGAGGGCCAGAAGATGTGAGGAGTCAAGCGTGAAATTTGGCATAATAATAAACAAAGCTTTTAAGAAAATATTATTTTTCTTATAGGAACATTGTGATCAAAATATTTTCACATATAAAGTCAGTTTTACTAAGATTGGATGAAGGAAAATATTTTAAATATTTGATATAAATATTTTTCTTATGGGAACATTCTGATCAAAATATTTTTACTTAGAAATATCAGTTTTACTGATATTAAAGAAAACTATTTTGAATCATGGATAAAAATATTTTTCCTCCATCCAATTGCATATCCATCAATTCTTGTTTCCAGGAATGTACACTTAACAGTCAGTGCTATGTCGGGAATATAGGGTCCCTCATGCTAGGATATAAGTACAGGTAGGGTTCTATGAATTTAAAAAAAAAGTCTTGAACTCACATTTTAGACTGAAATGTATTATGAAATTTGAGGAATATTTTAAGCTTTGTGACATCATCATATACCTGTTTAGATTCTTCCTAATTTTGTCAGAAATGCCCACAAAGGTTTGTTTCAGGTGGGAGAGTTAACATACCCTTTGCCCATTATATTCATTTTTTTATTACAGTATAACAATTGCCACAAACTTAGCAGCTTAAAATACCAATTTATGAGTTCACAGCTCTATAAGTTGTAAGTCCAGAATAGCACGACTGGCATTCACAAGGCAGAAATAAAGGTATTGGTGACAGTAATTTCTCACCTGGAGGCTGTAAGGAACAATCTGCTCCAAACTCATTGTTTTTATATGCAGAATTCAGTTCCTGGCCTGGGCACGGTGGCTTATGCCTGTGATCCCAGCACTTTGGGAGGACGAGATGGGCAGATCGCTTAAGCCCAGGAGTTTGAGACCAACCTGCAAACATGGCAAAAACCCATCTCTACTAAAATTACAGAAATTAGCTGGATGTGGTGGCGCATGCCTGTAGTCCCAGCTACTCCAGAGGCTGAGGCGGGAGGATAGCTGGAACCCAGGAGATGGAGGTTGCCGTGAGCCGAGATCGTGCCACTGCACTCCAGCCTGGGTGACTCAGCAAGACCCTGTTACACACAATAAAATAAAATAAGATAGAAAAAATAAAACCGACCAGGCTTGGACTTAAAGGGGACAACCAGTAAAACAAAGCTTTACTAAGCTATTTATTCCTTATTATATAAAACCCTGCTAAAGGTAAATGCTGTGATTAAATAATCACTCCTATTCCCAATTTCTTAGCTTAATGTTAACATTGCAATTCATAAAGAGGACATTTAATATGTTCTTTCATTGTAAATGCCTGTGGCATTTCATTAAGGATAACCAACTTTTCTAGCTGAAATTGTGAAATGCAGGTTGGGAACGGCCTCGCCATTGCTGCATTTTGCATGGCTGAAGTCTCATTTTGCATTTTTCTCTTTTGCTAGGATTATTTTATTTAGAACCTCCTTAAAAATCACCCCTTAGATTTCCCACCAGAATATATGTTATAGGCAGCAAAACACTTTACCAACATGAATAATTCTTCTTTCTCTATAAATTGTGTATTAAATTTATGGATTATCTGTGACCCAAATATCTTCCCCTAGGCTATCCTACTGGTTCTTACTGGGAGGAGAGAAAAGAGGTTCAGGGCAGTGAAGGGAGCCTACTTGAGGAGAATAGCCAACAAGAGATTGATTGTGCATATTGCCTCTTTCTGCAAAACCAATTTTAGGTCCTCGTTCGGTGATTGTGTGTGTGCATATGCTACTATGCATAAATCGAGAGAAGCAATATGATATTTAAAATCAAAAGCTCCAGATACAGACTGCCCTCTTGAGTCCTGGTTCCATCTCATCAAGGTCTTGATCCTGACATGTTATTTAACCAGTCACTTCACTAGTTACCTCTTCTTTAAAGAGCATAGTAGAATGGTCTCCCTTACACCATTGCTTGGATAATTACATGTTTATAAATACATGATATATAGAAAAATGGCTGGTACATAGGAAAATGTTTCAATAAACATCAACTAAGATGTAAGTGTCCTCTCCTCTTTTTAGTTCAGGTAATCAAAAAATGATAATAATTGACTATGTCTTGTTTCCAACTAGTTAAAGAAGAAATAAGAATAAGCATTTTCTTTGCAGCCTTGTTACATTTGTTCAATTATTCACCTGGTAATGATTTTAGAACTGGTTTTAGGGAAAAAAAAAAAAACCAAAAGCAGTCACCAGTGAATCAATACTATCCAGATAATCTAAGTAAATAGGTGTGCAATTCCAACTTTGTCTAATTACACCGCTTACCAATAGCTGAATCTGTAGAAGCAGTATCTGTCAGGTCGAAGGGATAAAAATAGTACAAGAAATCCTCATTTACTTTTACACTGAAGGACTAGTTCTCACAAGACACTTGAAGAAAAAACATGACCAGTTATGTATTGCCAGTGGAGGAATTTCTCTGTGGTATCCTTGGAAGAGGTTCATGTTTGGATGTTCTTGGTTTCAGAGCTGTGAATGTCCAAACTTCAAATGATTTTCTCCTTTATTACCAGAACTTTAACTTCTGTGCTGTGAATGTCACATACCAAGGCTGAGCCAGCTGCATTCTCATATGGAGAAGCATAATCAACAGAGGAATGACTTCTTCCACCTTTTGATCAAACCGCCTGTGAGAATTTGGAGGATTTTTTATGTTTAAATTCTTACTCATACAAGTATAAATCGAAAACCCACTTTAAATCTCTGCTTACAAAACTCGGAGGCTTTCACACTGTTTAACTTAATTCTACTTAACATTGTAAATGTTACCATTTATTTTATATGAGAGTATGATCTAGAGCTGTGCTGTCTTACACTCTAGATACTAGTCATGTGTGGCTATTTATATTTAAATATAAATCAAGGAATTATAATAAAATACGATTCCAAATTCAGTTTCTTAGTCATAGTAACCATATTTCAAGTACTTAACCACATGTGGATAATGGCTACCAGATTGGACATCACCGATAGAATATTTCCGTTACTGTAGAAAGTTCTACTAGCCCATGATGAAATTCTAGAGCTTATGGACTTGAAATCAGGAACTGTATTTTATACCTCTTTTAAATATAATCCTACCACAGAAACAATATGTAATATTCATCAAGACATTTGTTGGTTGAATGATGTCTTGCAGAATTTCTCCTTTTCACTGGAGCTTGCTCAACTTCCACAAAAGCAAACCTCAGTGTGGTCCATTAGCTAAAATTTTGGTTATTACTATCCTTCCAAATAATTATCTCTATGCTCTTTACCTAGATAAACTCTGGCTTTGTCCCGTAGACCCCACAGATCTCCCTGTAATCCTTTTTTAGCGACCTCCTCCTCCTTTTCCTTTTCTTTTCATCCTTCAGGTTTCTCACTGAACGCAGTGCTTGTTTTAGGGTTGAGAACAATTGGAATGAAATCTAGGGGTTTCATTTGAGGTGCTTTTCCTGCAAGACCTGCACATGATATGATATGAGGTTGGAGATGCTACAGACTTTTTTGCTACCATATGGAATCTAATGTCAATCTGCAAAGGTTAGCAAAAGAGAACTTAGAGAAATCCAACTTTATTTTTCTTTTTTTTCTTTGAGACGGAGTCTTGCTCTGTCCCCCAGGCTGGAGTGCAGTGGCGAGATCTCAGCTACTGCAACCTCCACCCCCCGCCCCCCAGGTTCTAGCGATTCACCTGCCTCAGCCTCCCAAGTAGCTTGGATTATAGGCACGCATCACCATGCTGGCTAATTTTTGTATTTTTAGAAGAGATGGAATTTCGTCATGTTGGCCAGGCTGGTCATGAACTCCTGACCTCAAGTGATTCTCCCACACTGGCCTCCCAAAATGCTGGGATTACAGGCATGAGGCACTGGGCCCAGCTGAGAAATGCAACTTGTATCTGACTGGAGCCCTTAAATCTCTGAAGCCAGCACTATCACAAAGTTTTTTCAAATTCATGAGTCAATACATTCTGTAGGTATCATAAGTTGTTTTATTATTTAAAATCACAATATCCTGAACTCTCCTAGAGTTTAACTCAAGGAGAGTTTAACAGAGAGTGAACTCTCTCTGTTCACTCACCTTTTAGAGACAATTTCACAATCTCTCTCTTTACTCCAACTACTATAATTAAAGGGGATCTTAGGAGATAGTGACTGGAACTTTCTATTCTTTAAAAATTTTTTAATAACCTCAGAAATGGTAAATATTAAAAGTTCATTATATTTGCAAAACACCCTAACATTTCAGGCCTCCATATAATATTTGACATCAGAGTGATTTTTCCACCTAGTGACCATCATTATCTCAAAGCCACATCCTTCTCTTTCCTTTGGTTTATCTATAATTATTCATGCTTCTATTTTTTTAATGATGCACACTCTATTTTTTCTATTGTCTTGGCAACCACTTTTCACTGAATAGTCTATTTAAATCATAACTTTGGAGAAATGAAATAATTCACCTTCTCTACTGTGATAGTTCAGCCCCTGGGTGGTTGAGTTCTGTTTGGCGGAAACATACGACCCTACAGATGAGGGTCTTGCCTTAGATTGGTCCTCAGTTAAACTTTGAAAAGTTTCACCTCTTATTTGCACGAGCAACTATCTCAAATTTTTGTCCTGCTCTTCAAAACCTGAACTCAATCCCTACTCCCTTCATCCTTAGCAGATGATCTTTTTACTACTTCAGTGAGAATATTGGGGCCTTCAGCAACAATCCTGCTTCTTTTCTACCCCCTACATTTAATTTCCATCAGATCATATTTACCTTCATTATGTCATGACCAGAATGTGAGCTGTATCTTCCTGTTTAAAACCCACCTCCAACTTTCTCTACGATATTACTCTATTATTCATCCCCTCTCTCATATATATTTAACTTTTTCCTCTCCACTCAATACTCTCCTCAGGCTGTACACATGCTTGGTTCTTTGCCTGAAAAGAAAATCCCACAGTCAGGAATGAGGGATGAGAATGAAGAAGGAGACGGGGGAGTCAGATCACTCAAGGCATTCTATATGATATTTAGGAGCTTATACTGTTTTGGGGGATGAAAACCCACTGCAAGCATTCAAGCAGGGGCGGACATGGCCGCATTTCACATTAGCATTCTAGATGATTACTCTAGCTTCTCTGTGAGTGATGGATTGTAAAGGTGTAAATAGTGTACCAAAAGCATATTTTGCAATAGACTAGGTGTTGCTAAGTGTTACTAGGTTTTCCTAAAAAACATTGCTTATGGACAAGTAAATAAATAAGCTTTATTTCATAGCTTTTAAGTCTTAATCTTTAATCGACTCAGCCTCTTTAGCCAGAATATTCTTTATTTCCAAATAGTTATAAGCAGGTGGCTCACTTAGCATTCTATTTGTTCATCAGGTGATGAGTACATGTTTATATCCTGGTATAGTACCTGGGTTATAAGAATATGGTTCTGCACAGGTATCTGCTTCTCATTCCTACTCCATGAGTTTCAACACCCTGTCCAGTCTAGTGCTAAATCCTTATGGGGATGATGTGAGGTGCTAAGGATTCCTTGTTCATGTAGTCATTTAACTAGAGGTATGCTATGGTTGCCTCCTTTCACCCCATGGTTGAGGGAGGCATTCCTGTCCTGGGTTTGTGTGGATGGCCAAGCACAAGACATCCAACACTGGGCAGATGGGACCAATGAGAGTGCATGAGTCCCATGTACTCACAGCCTAGGGAGAAAGAGACTGCATGCATGCAGGACCACACAGAGGCTGCACTTGGGAATGCAATGAACAACTAGAGGCTGCAGGAGGCATGCCTTATAGTATCAAGAGGGTGAGGAAACCCTGGTTCCCATGGGAGGATGAGACTGGCTTGTTTGAATAACTCTATGGACTATCAGGAACGGAGGCTGCTATTCAGACTTTTTTGTTGTTGTTTCTGAGACTGAGTTCACTCTTTCGCCCAGGCTGGAGTGAAGTGGCATGATCTCTGCTCATTGCAACGTCTGCGCCCCACGTTCAAGCGATTCTCCTGCCTCAGCCTCCTGAGTAGTGAGATTACAGGCATGTGCCACCACACCTGGCTAATTTTTGTATTTTTAGTACAGACAGGGTTTTGCCATGTTGGCCAGGCTGATCTCGATCTCCCGACCTCAGGTGATCCACCCTCCTCGGCCTCCCAAAGTGCTGGGATTACAGGTGTGAGCCACCGTGCCCATCTTATACAACTTTTTGTTACTAGCTTAAGTAGGACAACTCTGAACAAACATCAACCAGATATTCTATCCATTGTCGGTAACAAGAGAATGAATTCATTTAATATTTACTTATTAGATTATAAGTATTAGAATTAAGATTACTGTAATGCTACTTTTCAGGGATAAATTGAAATGTATTCATATAAATCTAAATTTATCCAGTGAATACTTTCCATAAGCATTATTCACTTTATCAAGAGCTACAAAATATTCTTTATAATTATATCATCCAAACTTTACGGAGTTTGTAATTTTGTTAAAGAAAGTCAATTGTTTCCTCAGATATTTATGTGTGAGACAGATTTTTGAATTTCCTACAATAATATCTGATATGGAATCTGTCTTCTTTTTATGTATCCATTTCAATATATTTTCCTGAAGAAGCAATATTTTTGAGAGGCACATTTTTTCTTATAAAATACAGAGGAATGACAGATAATACTGTTTGTGACTTTGGGATTTTCAGGTTTACCAATTCCAATTGCCTATATTTGGGTTTCTGAGAATATTGGATTGATAAACTGACTGCATTACCTGCTGAGCATCTGGTTTAAAAAGTATACATGGAGAAGTATGTGACATTAGCTGTACTCCCTGTTATTGGTTGAACTTTGTACCCCACAAAACATGTTGAAATCATAGTCCCTGCTAGCTGTGAATTTGACCTTACTTGGTTGAAACTCAGATGTAAGGTTAGGTTGTACTGGAGTAGGGTGGGTCCTTTATCCACCATGACCGGCATCCTTGTAAGAAGAGCATAAAAGACCTACACACACACACAGTTGTAAACACACACACACACAATTGTACACACACACACACACACACACACAATATTGTGATGACAGAAGCAGGGACTAATGTGTCCACAAGCTGAGGGATGCTCAGGATGATTGACAACACCAGGAGCCAAGTGAAAAGCATGGAATCAATTCTCTCCTAGAGCCTTCAGAGAGAGCACGGCCTCGCCCACGGGCTCGTGTTGGAATTCTACCCTCCAGAACTTCAAGAGAATAAATTTCTGTTGCTTTAAGCCACCCCATTTGTAGTGCTTTGTTATGGCAGTCCTAGGAAGAAAAAGTGAGACACTCTCCTAAGTATTAAGTTATCTTACATATACAAGCTTCTACATAGATGTTCGCAAAATTTTAGAACTTCAGTCTTGAAAATGATGCAGTTAGCTGAACTATTTTCACATAAGGAGATCCAGGGTTCTTACAGACTTGCCCAAAATATATGACCATTCAGTGTCAGGGTCCTAGTGTAAGAACTCCAGTTTCCTGACTGCTGGCCAAATGCTCTTGCATCTCCCATTCACATTAAAAGACGACTGCATGTATTGCCCATGTACCTCCTTGGAAAGCACAGCATGGGCCTTAACAGAAACACACCTGTAAGGGAGAGGTTTTAGTAGCCCTAGTGGAAATCCTCAGCAGATCTTTCCCAGGATTAAGAAACAACAGGAGGATTGCAACTAGGCCCGAGAGGACAACTGTCTTGAAGTTAAATATTGCCTTATAAGTCCTAAGTGGCTGGCTGAACGAATGAAAATGTGATTTATTTATGATGGAAGAGAAGCAAAAGGTTTGGGTGTTTACAGTGAGCTCACAATTACCACAATAAATTGGTCCTTAGTATTCAGAACGAATATGTTATTTGACCTGAATGCAAGCTCACTATCGAATGGTTGACCTGTTCTTCCTTTCAGTTTTGTGCTGTGTCTTCTGTGATACAACATCAATATGCCACACAAAGACAAAGGGTGTGCAGACCCACTTTGCATGGGCTTTGCACAAGGATGGTAACATCACAAGATGGATTTGGATAATGACATCTAGATACCAGATTGAGCAAGAGAAAAATAGATATCAAAGCCTAATGGTATATTTGATTGTAAATATGCCCATGAAACACACAACGTAGAAAAATAAGCAGTATAACCAGAAAGTCCTGATGAAGGTTAATATTGTGTGTGTGTGTATGTGTGTGTGTGTGTATTTCTCTGAAACAGATAAAAAGGTGCTAGAAAGTAATTTGTTTATCCTTAGAAGGGAAAACCTACTTAAATCATGGCACATCCCTAGGAGGGATGAGGGTGTGGTTGGGGGAGGCGGCTGTGGGGTACTCTGGAGATATTCAAGGTAGCTACTTTTCTTCCAGTACTAGAAGGTCTAAGTTTTTCAGGAAAAAGAGCATGGTTGGATCTTTTAAAACTTTTAAAATCTGTATAAACTTTATATATGCATATATATTTATCTATAACTTTATATATATATGTATATATATACACACATACACACACATTTAAAAGCAAGCAGCTTCTGCTCCAATTTAGGTGTATATTTTTTAGTCATTACATCAAATTCATACACACACACACACACACACACACACACACACACATAAAAGCAAGCAGCTTCTGCTCCAATTTAGTTATTTATTTTTTAGTATTACATCCAATTCCTTGTTTTATAGCAATTACATTTATGTGGTAAAAATGTAGGAAGTCCCTCCTCTTTACTTGTCCCCCAGACAGATGGTTTGCTTGCTCTGACGGCCACCACTGCTACAAACAATAGATCATGAATATCATTTATATACACATGGAATTGTAACGTACAATACATATTGCTCTGTGTATTACTTTATTTATTTACGTATTTATTTTTGGCTGCCCATATATCTTGGTGATGTTCCATACACCATAATTAGAGCTACCTGATCATTTTTAATGAAGATACGATTTCCTATTGTATGGAGGATCTATAATTTAAGTAACCAGTCCTCTACTGTGCTTTTCAGTTATTTATAACCATTTGATGATAAATAAACCTGTAATAAATGTTGGGAAAAGTAAATTCATGACTGGATTTCTTGTGTCCTTGTATTTCAGGTATGTCTCTGGTAATTACTTAAAGCTGTACATTTTCATTATTTAAAACGACCACACATTCTGACCCTTGGACCATACATTCTGATGTAAGGATGACATAGTTAATAATAGTGCATATAATAATACATAGGAATTAATATGTGCAAAGGCAAAAACTAAAAGTAGGGCACAGAAGAGGGGCCGGAAGTATGTTGGATGCTTGGAATACTAACTAGTGTGGTCATTGGCAACACCCTTGAGGTGGAGGTATTTTAGCACAAGCTGAATTTAACTGGGCAGTGCAGCATTGAGGCATCTGGAAGAAGTTTTCAGGCAGTAGAACAACCTGAAACAAAGGTCCCGAGATAAGAGAATACCTGGAATATTTCAGAAACGGCTGGCCTAAGGGCAGCAAATAAGCAAGGGGCAGAACAGCAGATGAGGACCAGCAGTTAACAGGGCCACCTCATGGAGGGTCCTGTGAGCTACCAAGAAGATGGGGATATGATCTGAGCAAATGGGTGTGGAGGACTCTGTACAAAAGAGTTACAGTAGCCGCACTTTTAAAGGGGGCAGTCTGAGTGCCATGTCGTTAGAGGCTTTCTGGGGAAAGAGCAGAAGCAGTGAGCCTTCTGCAGCCATCCAAGTCTTCCAGCAGGGCAATGGAGGCAGTGCAGATGTCTAATACAGGTTCTGTTTACAGTGTGCTGACAGTCCCAGGAAGGACAAGAAAGCGAGGAAAAGGGAAAGACATGTATGTTTGAAAGAGACAGCAATGCTACCTATTCAGGAACACACCTTTCTATTATACGTTGAAGCCCTTTCACTCCAAATGAACTGAGTTCATATGTGTTCTATGCACAGGGTAGTCAGATAGAAGGAGGGAGGGAGGGACATAGAGAGAGAAAGAGAGTAAAAGAAACACAAAGAAATACAACAGATCCCTGGATTTGCCTCCCAAATTTGCAACGACACTGCTTCTCCCTCTTGGTTGAGAATGCCACCATACTTCCAAATCCTTCTTATTTCCATTGACTTTTCTCGCTCTCCCACACAAAACATCCAATCCATTAACAAATCTTGTGACTTTAACCTTTAAAATATCCCCAGTATCTGACCACTTGGTATACATTCTGCTTTCTGTATATTTGAATTTGTATTTTTCTTTACTTCATGATAACGTCCATCCATTATCTCTCCTAAAAATTCCTTCCCTCTCTCTCTTTTATGACTCGTATTAGACATATGCTAGACCTTCTTTTTCTATCCTCAAGTCCCTCAATCACAATCATATTTTTGTATCTTTATTTTTCTATACAACATCTAATAATTTTTACAATTCTATTGTTCATTCAATAATCTTTTCAGGTGCCTTAACTGGTATATAACATACCTATTAAATTTTTTGTTTCAATTATATAGACATATACACATATATATTCAATTATATATGTATTTCAAGAACACATATACACATACATATTTAATACATCTTTTGGTTCTTCAAATGTCTCTGACTTTTTTGATATTTTATTGCTCAGTTAATTTTACAGTTTCATTGTTTGTGCCTTTCAATATTTTATTTACAATAATGTTTTACTCTGATAACTCTGAAGTGTAACATCTAAATCTGTTCTTGTTTTTGGTGTTGTTTTTCTAATATTTACTACTACTATCTTGTTTAATCAGTGCTTTGGTAATACCTTTAGAGTGAGGTCACACTGAGATGAATTTCACCTGTGGAAGACGAGCATCTACTGATTGAGGATAATCACATCTGAACAGGATTGGGTTTGCTTGTCTCTCTTTTTAATGAGTATCAGGTGATGTTACCAAGGTGCAGTAAGTTCACTTGAATTTCACCTGTGGATTTTTTGACTGTGGGAAGGTGTTCTTTACATTTGAATCATGGAACCAAAGGATATGGGCCTATGCTTACAAATCATTAAGGAACACTAAAATTATTGGTGCTCTTCTTGGTGTTCTTATTGCTACATCATCATTATTCCTATGGTTATTATTATTATTGTTTCTCCAGAGCAGAGTCTGAGATAGATTTATTTGTGGGTTTCATCACATGGAGACAAATTACTCCCCAATCGCTTTTCTGCTGAGTATTATTCTTGAATTTCTTAACTTTATGCTGGTGCCCATGTCAGCCAGCTTCCTCCCTCTCTTATGGGAATGATAACTGTCCACACTTCTCCCCTGCTACTCTCCTCTTCTCCCTACTCTCCTTTTTCCAGTATTGGCATTTCCATGAAGGAAGAACAGTTTTATTCCAACTTCAAGTTAATATGCTTATGCTTCATTTCATTTTCCTATCCCTTCGAAGTCATTTGCAACTTTCTTTTGAACTAAAAAATGTGTGTAAGTACATATTTTTTGCAAATTTCTGACATCTAATCTGTGGCAACAGAAAGCTTTCAAGAATATCTAGTCCACTATAGTCTTGGGAAGCACTCAAATGATTTTTCTGCATCTACGGAAATTCTTCAATCTCAACGTGAGAGTTTTTACTTAAAAAAAAATGTCAGGATTGACTCCTTCTTATCAATATCTTTAGATTTAACTTTATTATGGTAAGAGTATGTGGTCTGGGTCATTGATTTTGGGGGATTAAAATGGAATCCTTTTTTGATCTAATAGGTATTATATTCCTTTTTTAAGATTCAATGAGACTGCCTTTGTGGGTCAAATACATAGTCAACTTTTGTGTTTCCTATGTGCTTGAAATTAACTTACATGTGTGCTACATGTGATTATAGAAATTGCTCTTCCTGGATCTAGATATGCCAATCAAATGTGCTTTCCCTTTGTGTCACTCACATCTGTAGGATCTTTACTAATTCAGTGTCCATTTTAATTGTGTGATTGAAGGGTACTATAATATATTCTGAAATTTATAATCTACTTTTTATTAGACTATTGCCATTTTCATACACCAGTAGTCTTCCTAGTCTCTCAATCTTCTCGACTTTTGAGTGCTGTCTTATGACAGACATTATTTGCCTTATTACCCTCCATTTTACTGTGAAATTTCAGATTTCAGAATCCTAATTTTTACATGATGCTACCCATAAGAAAGCCAACATTTTCTAGTCTCGATTGTATTAATGTATAACCTTGTGACTAAGTTTTAGCCAGTGAGTTATAAGCAGAAGGATTGAGCGAATTGTCTTGGAGATCTCCTAAAGAGAGATGGTCTGCTATTCTTCATTCAGTTACCTAGAATCATCATAGAATGACTGGAGTTTCAACAGTTGTCTTGTATCAAAACACAAAACCGTGAGAAAGTTGAAACAGAAATTGAAGTGTTCTGGATCTTAGATGTCATAGCAGCCCTGTTATATAAGATAGAAATAAATTTCTATCTCTTTTAAGATTACTCAACTTGGAAGCTTCCTGTTTTATAAAATAAAACCTATCCTAGTTAATACCAACCACAGGCCACCAACCTCAACACCAACACATTTTTAAATGTCATTGACTAAACTAAAGGTTTAAAGGAGAAAACTTTTCTATGTCTGTAAAACTGTTTATACATTTTTTCTTTATTTTGATTTGTGGCTTGGATAAAGATGGAGTTATATATTAAAAAAATTTTTTTTATAACTTGAAAGAATTTCTCCTTTGTTTTCCAGTATGGAGTTATTTGGAAGTTTGGGATATTGAGAATCTTTTTATCCCCCTTTCTGGAGTTATTTCAGATCTTCTTTTTATCTCCAAGATTCTGAAAATTGTTGACCAAGCACGTGTCGAAGAAAAACTGCACCAATTTAAACAGCCAAGGAAGATATTAAGAACTACTGCAAGTTGAGAGATTGAACTCAGCTGCACAAAACAAAAGGCAGGAGAGTTTGTAAGTGCTGCTGGAGGACAATGAGGGGGAAGTTGGTGGATGTGATTAGACCACCTGTGTTGGCTAATTTGTGATCTCAATTAAGCTCTTACCTCTTAATTACCCTCTCACAGAAACTGGGAGGCAGGGGTGTGTAAAGAGCACCCTTGACATAACTAAGTTCCTCTCAGAAAGAGACCGTCTTTTATATTTCATAGGACAGTTTGCCAATAGGATAAGAGATTTTGCTTAATAAACTAATAATAATAATAAAAAGACCAAATCTAACCAGATAAGGAGACAAACGAGCACACTCTTACACTGTCAGTTCTCACCTGAGGACTTGGACTATAAAAGAGCAGGCCTTCAGTAGCTCGAAACAGTGTCTTAACTGACACCGTCTTGCAGTCACGCATGATAAGAACTCGGCATCCGCCACAGAAGGTTCTGCCTTGTCAAAGACTCTTCCTTGCAAGATCGAGGGACCACCAGGCCCGGACCAGGACTCATTTTGTCTCCTTCACTCCCCCTGGACTGGTTTGTTAACACTTTCTTCTATTACGTTTTCCTGTTGATGATAAATATCACTTTGTTTGTTGTGGGATGTTTATAACATTTATATATTGGCTAAGTATACCATGATGTATGATTTTGATGAGGTTGGCAATATTAACTGCTTTGTGGAGTTGCTCGAGCCTGTGTGCCCATGGTCTGTCCACCCAGTGAATAAGTGAACAGAGAGTGCTAAGGAAAATTACCCCCTTGGGAGCTCCATGTAGCTCCTGGCTTTTGTGATGGAAACAGCATCAATAAAAGCCCAACTGTGGAAAGACACAAATGTGTGTGGACCTGGTTATCTCTAACCTTGCACCACTTGTGATAGGTACTATCTCTGTGAATGATTACAGTTCAAAGGGATGGCTCCCAGATACTTGAGAAAAACATTCATAGGTTGTAATATCCTTAGGAGGCTGAGAGAACATTTACCTCTCAAAGGAGCATAGAAAAGATTTATAATTACAAGTTTTCTAAGCAAATACTCTTAGAAAATGGAAGTCAGGATAGCCTAAAGTTTACTCAAGTGAGAGGAATGTCAAGGACATATATCTTGGTAGCAGTTTTGTATTTACTGTTTGTTCATTAATTTGGACCCCTTGTGTGACTTTTTAATCTAGAGACTTCTATACATAAGCTCTGGGGAATTTTTGTGGTATAATTTATTTTATGCCCATCGCTTCTATCTTTCTTCTTTTTATCCTCATGAAACTTTTATTAATTAAATGTTAAACTGGTTTGTTTATATATTTTGACTTCCATATTTTCTATTTCTGAGATTTCATTCAACTTTCTGGAAGAAATTTTTAACATGCTCTTCCAAACCTTTTAAATTTTAATAATCATATTTTATTTTCTAAGTAATATTATCCTCTCTTTCATTAATATAAACATAAATCTTGTTTTCTGGCTGTGATGTAATGGTACATGTTTCTGAGAAATCTAATTGGAGATATTTTGTATTGTTAAAGACTTTTATTTGTATTTTCAGAGGTCATTTTTGTTGTTGTTTATGTTATTTCCAGTGAGGTCTTGTGTTCCTTACTTATTTCTTTATATTTCAAACAGATGCATAGACAAGCTCATTGGGAACCATGAGTGTGCGGGGGTTGTGGGGAGGGCCAGGTCAATTTTCTCTATTTTAGGGTAATGGGGTACAAACCCAGCTATCACCGAAGAAAATCTCAAAAATGTGACACTTTTTTTTTCTCTAATATCCTTCAAACTTCTAAAGAACCTTTTATTTTATTTTATTTTTAAACTTGAAATTAGAAACCTGCCTTCTCTTTTCTGTTTGTTGGTGTGCCAATATGATATTAGAGGTTGATCCTTGACTTAGATAGCATTGGGACAAAGGATATTCTTCCTTGAAGATTCAGAGGGCTGCAGTGGGTCCCCCGGTACACAAGCACCGTCTCCCTGCTGTGCTTTGAGAAACAGCTGCCAACTATGTCTCAGCAAGAAGCAGCAATATTACATAAATATCACATTTTACTTTTGACTGAAAAGATTGCCCAAACATAGTCTAAGTCAGGAATCCAAGTTGAAATTAAAATGAATCAACCTCTACGCCAATTATATGCTTAAAAAATAAACTCAGCGCAACACCAAATAATTGATTTTGTATTATTTGTGGGGAAGAAGAAAGGCGAGTGATAATTGAGAAAACTAGGGTCTTTATTTGTATCTTTCCACCATCCTGCTTAAGGAAAAGCCCAGCTTTGATTTTCAATTACATTTGTGATTCTGTGCATTTAATAATGCTGGCCCTTCTTTATCCTTAATGTATGCTGATGCTTTAACTCACGTAAATGCATGATTTGTTTCCAATCACAAAATTTCCCTATGGCTTATCAAGGCCAATGGTATTGCCTAGGTTTTCTTCTAGGGATTTTATGGTTTTAGATCTTATGTTTAAGTCTTTAATCCATCTTGAGTTTAATTTTGTATAAGGTGTAAGGAAGGGATCCAGTTTCATCTTTTATTTTAGCAAAAGCATAGCATATGGTGCATAAATAGCACTCATATATAAACATAGCATGCACAAGAGATTAATACAATTTTCCTTTTTCTAGTGATTAATATTTACCCTGGCAGCTGTAGCATTTTAGCCTTCCATTAGCTGACAGATGTGAATAAGGGCTGCATCTTGCTTCCACCAAGCTGCTATATCTCAATATGTGTTCACAGCTTAGGGACTAAGAAATATGCTCCAGGAATATTTAGAACTCTCATAGGAATTTCTTGTGGCTTCAATGGATTTGTTTTCACAAATATATTAAATTGAATATTTTATTTCTTCAGGGCAAAAAGTTAACTGGCTTGAAACTCACAGGTGCAGAACAATAAAGAAAATTCCAACTTAAATCTGGGCATTCAAATATTGAGTCCTTGGCTTGTTACAACTGTCTCATGGCACAGAGCATCATGAGAAGTTTTAAAGGAAATAATGATTTATAGCTTTGAATGTGGGAAAGAATATGGAAAAGAAAATATGTTTATATTTGAAGGATAATTATAAATGCATTCAATTTTAGGTTTTATCTTGGGGAATCAGATGAGTCGAGGCATTTTTACTATCAATTGCTAATATCACATCTGCTTTTGAATAGAAAATGAATTATGAGTTTGCCATCTCCCCATTTTATACATAAGTTTACTTTTATATAAGTTTTCTGTTATAATGATGGCTTGTGAAATCATGGAAAATGCTTAGTTTTGTTAAATGCTAATTTGAATGAATATTTCTTATGTTACATCTAAAATAGTAGAAAAATAGAAGTACAAAGTGTAAAATCTATGCTGTCACAAAGTATACGGTTTCAAAGTTATGTATGTATATGCATACATATACAAAAATATACACACATATGCTTATATATCTCTATATATCCACACATGTAAAATATATCAATTATATTTCAGTGTTATGGATTATATATACATTTATTAATTAATTCTTACAATGTATATCTCTTAGAAACTTTAGGCACCCACATGTATTTCTGTGTATATATATACATTTGGATTTATACATAGTAGGAATTTAGTTAATGTACCTATATCATTAATAATTCTTAGTCATATTTTTCCATGCATTCATTGAATAAATATTTGATCAGAGTGTTAAATGCTTAAGATCTGGTAACACAGGGGCACATAAACAACTAAATGAGAACTAGCCCCTACTAATAGTATTCCAACTCTGACTAGGAAACAAAAACAAAAACATATAAATTGTTAAATAACAAAATCAAAGTAAATTACAGTTCTATACATAATTATAAAAACTGTTACAAGGTCAATACATATTGTCAACTGTCATGTTTCCAAAAATCACCAGAAAAGTGGTCAAACAAAGGTGGGTTGTTAGACGGAATACAGTGAGGAACCATTACCTTGACAGAATTTAGCAGTCTTATGAGGTGAAGTAATGGGAGGATATTAACTGGATCTAAGCGGTTGAATACGTTGATTTCAACGCAAATCTTTCAAGACAGAAGGAAGGGAGGAATGGGCAGACTTTAACACAGAATAGCTTCAGATAGGTGGGCACAGTGAAGCAAAGTTTTGAAATAAGTATAGATGAGCAAACTGTTAAGTAAACTATTTTGTCTTGCAAATAATATTATTTCTCAGGAGCAAATATTTCCTGGAGCAAACAGCTGAATTACTTCTGCTCATTCTTAGTAGCACTTTAAAGAAGGCAGTATTCTGGCCAGGCATGGTGGCTTATGCCTGTAATCCCAACACTTTGGGAGACTGAGGCGAGAGGATCACTTGAGGTCAGGAGTTCGAGACCAGCTTGGCCAACATGGTGAAACTCTGTCTCTAGTAAAAACACAAAAATTAGCTGGGCATGGTGGCAGGTGCCTGTAATCCCAGCTACTCAGGAGGCTGAGGCGGGAGAATTACTTGAACCTGGGAGGCAGAGGTTGCTGTGTGCCGAGACCGTGCCACTGCTCTCCAGCGAGGGTGACAAGACTGAGACTCCCCCTAGCAACAATAAAAAGGCAGTATTCTAAGTAGACATGAAAAGTTCATAGGATTCCAGTAGTATTTGACGAAGGAGCAGTTGAAGTTTGTTGGTTTCAATTTTCAGTCCCCCACTTTTACATTTTTCAATCTAAGCTGAAGGATAGCATATTATTTGTAGGGGATATGATCAATCTGGATCTGTATCACTCTTCAGTGTGTCATGATTGCACACAGAGTTGTTGATGGTGTTTGTTTCAATCTTTACAAGCTTGCTTGTATGCTCTCTCTCCCCACCCATCTCTCTCTCTTTCAACGGAATATCTCACATTTGATGATTTGACCGTACAGTGGCTAGAAAGCAGTATTTAAGACTAGAGAGACCAGCCCTGCAACATAATATTAAGGGAAACATTTGGTCACAAGTTTAAGTCTATGTCTATTTCAGGGACCAAAAACGCCCAAGGTAAGCCAAGTGAACACTTCTTATGACAGCCCCCAGAGTTCACAGAGCCAGATAGGGAGCCAAATTTACCTAATTTCATGATTGCTTAGTTCCCTGATCTTTTTAGTAAAATGAAAGATTCCCGCAAATCTATGCAGCAATGAGAAGACAATAGTCCTTTTAAAAAAAATGTATTTTCCACCTAAAGAGGCCAGCATTGTGTCTAAAGCCACTTAATTTTGAAACATCAACTGTCCAATTTCAGTACCTCGAAGACTAGGACTTCTATGGTCTTAAGATCGTTTCTTTCTTCCTTGTCAGTCTCTGAACTGTCTGTCACATGTAACTTTTTTTTTTCCATTTTCCACATCTTTCATTATTTATTTATTTTATTATACTCTTAAGTTCTAGGGTACATGTGCAGAACGTACAGGTTTGTTACATAGGTATACACATGCCATGGTGGTTTGCTGCACCCATCAACCCGTCATCTACATTAGGTATTTCTCCTAATGTTATCCCTCCCCTAGCACCCCCTGAACCAACAGGCCCCAGTGTGTGATGTTGCCCTCCCTGTGTCCATGTGTTCTCATTGTTCAACTCCCACTTATGAGTGAGAACATGTGGTGTTTGGTTTTCTGTTCTTGTGATAGTTTGCTGAGAATTATGGTTTCCAGCTTCATCCATGTCCCTGCAAAGGACATGAGCTCATCCTTTTTTATGGCTGCATAGTATTCCATGATATATATGTACCACATTTTCCTTATCCAGTCTATCATTGAGAGGCATTTGGGTTGGTTCCAAGTTTTTGCTATTGTGAACAGTACCGCAATAAACATATGTGTGCATGTGTCTTTATAGTAGAATGATTTATAATCCTTTGGGTATATACCCAATAATGGGATGGCTGGGTCAAATGGTATTTCTAGTTCTAGATCCTTGAGGAATTGCCCCACTGTCTTCCACAATGGATGAACTAATTTACACTCCCATTAACAGTGTAAAAGCATTCCTATTTCTCCATAGCCTCACCAGCATCTGTTGTTTCTTGACTTTTCAATAATAACAATTTTGACTGGCATGAGATGGTATCTCATTGTGGTTTTAATTTGCATTTCTCTAATGATCAGTGATGTGGAGTTTTCTTTCATATGTTTATTGGAAGCATAAATGTCTTCTTTTGAGAAGTGTCTGTTCATATCCTTTGCCCATTTTTTTGATTTTTTTTTTTTCTTGCTCATTTGTTTAACTTCTTTGTAGATTCTGGATATTACACCTTTGTCAGATGGGTAGATTCCAAAATTGTTCTCCCATTCTGTAGGTTGCCTGTTCACTCTGATGATAGTTTCTTTTGTTGTGCAGAAGCTCTTTAGTTTAATTAGATCCCGTTTGTCTATTTTGGCTTTTGTTGCCATTGCTTTTGGTGTTTTAGTCATGAAGTCTTTGCCTATGCCTATGTTCTGAATGGTATTGTCTAGGTTTTCTTCTAGGGATTTTATGGTTTTAGATCTTATGTTTAAGTCTTTAATCCATCTTGAGTTTAATTTTGTATAAGTTGTAAGGAAGGGATCCAGTTTCATCTTTCTGCATATGGCTAGCCAGTTTTCCCAACACCATTTAATAAATAGGGAATCCTTTCCCCATTGCTTGTTTTTGTCAGGTTTGTCAAAGATCAGATAATTATAGATGTGTGGTGTTATTTCTGAGGCCTCTGTTCCATGCCATTGGTCTATATACCTGTTTTGGTACCAGTACCATGCTGTTTTTATTACTGTAGCCTTGTAGTATAGTTTGAAGTCAGGTAGCATCATGCCTCCAGCTTTGTTCTTTGTTCTTAGGATTGTTTTGGCTATGTGTGCTCTTTTTTGGTTCCAGATGAAATTTAAAGTAGTTTTTTTCCAATTCTGTAAAGAAAGTCAATAGTAGCTTGCTGGGAATAGCATTGAATCTGTAAATTACTTTGGGCAGTATGGCCATTTTCACAATATTGATTCTTTCTATCCATGAGCATGAAATGTTTTTCCATTTGTTTGTGTCCTGTCTTATTTCCTTGAGCAATGGTTTGTAGTTCTCCTGGAAGAGATCCTTCACATCACTTATAAATTGCATTCCTAGGTATTTTATTCTCTTTGTAGCCATTGTGAATGGGAGTTCACTCATGATTTGGCTCTCTGTCTGTTATTGGTATATAGGAATGCTTGTGATTTTTGCACATTGATTTTATATCCTGAGACTTTGCTGTTGCTTATCAGCTTAAGGAGATTTTGGGCAGACACGATGGGGTTTTCTAAATATACAGTCATGTCATCTGCAAACAGAGACAATTTGACTTCCTCTTTTCCTAATTGAATACCCTTTATTTCTTTCTCTTGCCTGATTGACCTGGCCAGAACTTCCAATAATATGTTGAATAGGAGTGGGGAGAGAGGGCATCCTTGTCTTGTGCTGGTTTTCAAAGGGAATGCTTCCAGTTTTTGCCCATTCAGTATGATATTGGCTGTGTGTTTGTAATAAATAGCTCATATTTTTCTTTGAAGTATGTTCTATCAATACCTAGTTTCATGAGAGTTTCTAGCATGAAGTGCTGTTGGATTTCGTCAAAGGCCTTTTCTGTATCTATTGAGATAGTCGTGTGGTTTTTGTCATTGGTTCTGTTTATGTGATGGATTACATTTATTGGTTTGTAGGCTAGTAATTACTGCCTCAATTTCAGATCTTGTTATTGGTCTAGTCAGGGATTTGACTTCTTTATGGCTTAGAATTGTGTCCAGGAATTTATCGATTTCTTCTAGATTTTCTAATTTGTTTGTGTAGATGTGTTTAAAGTATTTTCTGATCATAGTTTGTATTTCTGTCAGTGGTGATATCCCCTTTATCATTTTTTATTGCGTCTATTTGATTCTTCTTTCTTCTTTATTAGTCTGGCTAGTGGTCTATTTTGTTAATCCTTTCAAAAAACCAACTCCTGGATTCATCAATTTTTTTGAAGGAGTTTTTGTGTCTCTATCTCCTTCAGTTCGGCTCTGATCTTAGTCATTTCTTGTCTTATAATAGCTTTTCAATTGTTTGCTTTTCCTTCTCAAGTTCTTCTAATTGTGATGTTAGGGTGTTGATTTTAGATCTTTCCTGATTTCTCTTGTGGGCATTTAGTGCTGTAAATTTCCCTCTACACACTGCTTTAAACATGTCCCAAAGATGCTGGTTCGTTGTGTCTTTGTTCTCATTGGTTTCAAAGAACATCTTTATTTCTGCTTTAGTTTTGTTATTTACCCAGTAGTCATTCAGGAGCAGGTTGTTCAGTTTCCATGTAGTTGTGTGGTTTTCAGTGAGTTTCTTAATCCTGAGTTCTAATTTGATTGCACTGTGGCCTGAGAGACTGTTTGTTATGATTTCTGTTTTTTGCATTTGCTGAGGAATGTTTTACTTCCAATTATGTGTTCAATTTTAGAATAAGTGCGATGAGATGCTGAGAAAAATACATATTCTGTTGATTTTTGGGTGGAGAGTTCTGTAGATGTATATTTGGTCCGCTTGGTCCAGAGTTGAGTTCAAGTACTGAATATCCTTGTTAATTTTCTCTCTTGCTGATCTAATATTGACAGTGGGGTGTTAAAGTCTCCCACCATTATTGTGTGGTTGTCTAAGTCTCTTTATAGGTCTCTAAGAACTTACTTTATGAATCTGGGTGCTCCTGTATTGGGTGCATATGTATTTAGGATAGTTAGCTCTTCTTGTTGCATTGATCCCTTTACCATTGTGTAATGCCCTTCTTTGTCTTTTTTGATCTTTGTTGGCTTAGAGTCTGTTTAATCAGAGAGTAGAATTGCACCCCCTGCTTTTTTTTTTTTTTTTTTTTTTTTTTTTTGCTTTCCATTTCCTTGGTAAGTATTCCTCCATCCCTTTATTTTGAGTCTGTGTGTGTCTTTGCACGTGAGATGGGTCTTCTGAATATAGCACACCAATGGGTCTTGACTCTTTATCCAATTTGTCAGTCTGTGTCTTTTAATTGGGGCATGTAGCCCATTTACATTTAAGGTTAATATTGTTACATGTGAATTTGATCCTGTCATTATGATACTAACTGGTTGTTTTGCCCATTAGTTGATATAGTTTCTTCGTAGTGCCAATGGTCTTTACAATTTGGTATGTTTTTGCATGGCTGGTACCGGTTTGTTCCTTTCCAAGTTTAGTGCTTCCTTCAGGAGCTCTTGTAAGGCAAGCCTGATGGTGTCAAAATCTCTCAGCATTTGCTTGTCTGAAAAAGATTTTATTTCTCCTTCACTTATGAAGCTTAGTTTGGCTGGATTTGAAATTCTGGGTTGAATATTCTTTTCTTTAAGAATGTTGAATATTGGTCCCCAGTCTCTTCTGGCTTGTAGGGTTTCTGCAGAGATATCCACTATTAGTCTGATGGGCTTCCCTTTGTGGGTAACCCGACCTTTCTCTGTGGCTGCCTTTCACATTTTTTCCTTCATTTCAACCTTGGTGAATCTGACGATTATATGTCTTGGGGTTGCTCTTCTCAAGGTGTATCTTTGTGGTATTCTCTGTGTTTCCTGAATTCAAATTTTGGCCTGTCTTTCTAGGTTGGGGAAGTTCTCCTGGATAACACCCTGAAGGGTGTTTTCCAACTTGGTTCCATTCTCCCCATCATTTTTAGGTACACCAATCAAATGTAGATTTGGTCTGTTCACATAGTCCCATATTTCTTGGAGGCTTTGTTCATTTCTTTTCACTTATTTTTCTGTAATCTGGTCTTCTCACTTTATTTAATTCTCACTTTATTTAATCTTCAATCTCTGATATCCTTTCTTCCCCTTGATCAATTCGGCTATTGATACTTGTGTATGCTTCATGAAGTTCTCGTGCTGTATTTTTCAGTGCCATCAGGTCATTTATGTTCTTTTCTAAACTGGTTATTCTACTTCTTTTTTCAAGATTCTTAGCTTCCTTGCATTGAGTTAGAACATGTTCCTTTAGCTCAGAGGAGTTTGTTATTAACCACCTTCTGAAGCCTACTTCTGTCAGTTTGTCAAACTCATTCTCCATCCAGTTTTGTTCCCTTGCTAGTGAGGAGTTTTGATCCTTTGGAGGAGAAGAGGGGTTCTGGCTTTTTGAATTTTCAGCCTTTTTGTGCTGGTTTCTCCCTATCTTCATGGATTTATCTATCTTTGGTCTTTAATGTTGGTGACCTTCAGATGGGGTCTCTGAGTGGATGTCCTTTTTGTTGATGTTGATACTATTCCTTTCTGTTTGTTAGTTTTCCTTCTAACAGTCAGGCCCCTGTGCTGCTGGACTGCTGGAGATTGCTGGAGGTCCATTCCAGATCCTGTTTGCCTGGATATCAGCAGTGGAGGCTGCAGAACAGCAAAGATTGCTGCCTGTTCCTTCTTCTGGAAGCTTCGTCCCAGAGGGGCACCTACCAGATGCCTGCCAGAGCTCTCTTGTATAAGGTGTCTGTCAGCCCCTACTGGGATGTGTCTCCCAATCAGGATACACGGGGTCAGGGACCCACTTGAGGAGGATGTCTTATCAGAGCTCTAACACTGTGCTGGGAGGTCCACTGCTCTCTTCAGAGCTGTGAGGCAGGGATGTTTAAGTCTGCTGAAGCTGTGCCCACAGCTGTTCCTTCTTCTAGGTGCTCTGTCTCAGGGAGATGGGGGTTTTATGTATAAGTTCCTGACTGTGACTGTTGCCTTTCTTCAGAGATGCCCTGCCCAGAGAAGAGGAATCTAGAGAGGCAATGTGGTCAGAGAGGCAATGTGGCCGCAGCGGCCTTGCTGAGCTGCAGTGGGCTTTGCCCAGTTTGAACTTCCCAGTGGCTTTGTTTACATTGTGAGGGTAAAACTGCCTACTGAAGCCTCAGCAATGGTGGACGCCACTCCCCACACCAAGCTCAAGCATCCCAGGTTGACCTCAGACTTCTGTGCTGGCAGCAAGAATTTCAAGCCAGTGGATCTTAGTTTGTTGGACTCTGTGGGGTGGGACTAGCTGAGCCAGACCACTTGGCACCCTGGCTTTAGCCCTCTTTCCATGGGAGACAATGGGTCTGTCTCACTGGCATTCCAGGCACCACTGGGGTATGAAAAATAAACTCCTGCAGCCAAAACGGCTGCCAAGTTTTGTGCTTGAAACCCAGGGCCCTGGTGGCATAGACATCAGAGGGAATCTCCCAGTCTGCCAGTTGCGAAGACCATGGGAAAAGTGCAGTATTTGGTCTGGAGTGCACTGTTCCTCCCGCTACAGTCTCTCACAGCTTCATCTGACCCCTGGTGCTTCCCAGGTGAGGCAAAGCCCCACCCTGATTCGGCTCACCCTCCGTGGACTGCACTCACTATCCAACCAGTCCCAGTGAGATGAACCAGGTACCACAGTTAGAAATGCAGAAATCACCTGCCTTCTGTGTCGATCTTGCTGGGAGCTGCAGACTGAAGATCTTCCTATTAGGCCATCTTCTCCACATGTCTTTTAAAGCCTGAAATGAAGAAGTTTAGGTATAGAGGAAAGTAGTCAAGAGCTTCCTTTGCATGCATAAATGTGTGCTTTGTATTAATTAAAGGTTCAGCATTTCCTCTTTTCGGAGTATGAAAGGAAAAACTGATGGACCAAATGAACCCTGAGTGAAATCGGAAATATTCTGAAGACAATTTTTATTTTTTATTTTTCTAAAATAATAATATTCCTGTTTAGTTTAAAGATAGTAACCAAAATGTTTTTGTACTACAAATTCATTATCAGTTTTTCAGAGCTATCCAATAATTGTGTGTGTGTGTGTGTGTGTGTGTGTGTGTGTGTACCAAACTACCCTATGTGATTTTTGAATAGTTTAGAGATGTTTTGCTACCACTCACCAAAACTAGTCCTGGAATCTATTGATGAAATTTATAAAATAGAGATCATCAGGTAATTCTCTAGCAAAAATGTTTGGGTTGAGTAGTGTTCCTAATGGCACCGAGTAGTGTTCCTATATTTTGTGGTTTATAAAAGTAAGATCATGGCCCTACAATATGTAGTTTCTGTGTTTTACAGCTCTATTTCTGTGTTTAGATGTAAAAGTCTGGTTCCTATGAAAAGTGTTGTTTTTATGGAAACAGAAACATCTTTTTCTGGAAAGAATGTGACAGGTGGTTTTAAATTACTGAATGACAAGAGTCTTGGGTTGATTGCTTTCTAAAATGTTGCTCATTGGGTGAGTCTAATTATGCAAGAAACCAACTTTAAAAGAAACTGGTATCAAAGGAAGTTGGGTACACTCAAAGGAAAGTTATACCAGCTCAATAGTTGTTTGATTTATGTTTTAGCTGCCTAGTCACTAGCATATAAGCTAATACCAGGGAGACATTGAAGAAGGAAGAAGAAAAATACTAAAGGAAAAAAAATGTTAATTTATCATATTTATAAGTGTCTAAGATAATGCAGAATTATAAACTAGTAAAGATGAATAAAAATGTTGGGTAGAGAAAAATAAAAACTTTAAGACTATAGTGTGATAATGAAAGGTTTCAGTTTTCTGAATCTTATGATTCTTAGATGGAAGATGTCTACTTCATGCAGTCAGAAGGTCTTGCTTAGAAGCTGTCTTCTCTAAAATCATTTGTTTCTGGAAAATTTCTAGAAATCTTCACTTTCAGTTCCCCAGTCTCAACAGTTTCCCAGCAATTCAAGGATGGCTTGTGTCTCTTTAATGAGAGATGTATATTTAAGTGTCTAAGAGATTCATGTTACAATGTTACAAAAGTTAACAGCTCCTTTACTTAGGTTTTTTTCATCAAGGCCTATGATTAGTGTGCAGGGTGAGCCAAAGGTTTTGAAGCAAATAGTGGTAAACAAGCTGTTAGTCTTGATAAATAGCAATTGTAATTGGCTCACATTCTCTTTTCTAGTACCAAGTATTTCCTGGAAGAAAAAAACCTAGATATTTGTGCTTGTTCCATAGTGCTTAATGTAGATAAGGAAAGAATCCCTGCTTTCAATTTTGTTTATTTTATAAAAGATGTTCTTTAGTATTTGAGAAGAATGGGACTCTCAAAGCATCTCAATAGTTCATACGGGTAGAGCACGAGGTCAGGAGATCGAGACCATCCTGGCTAACACGGTGAAACCCCGTCTCTACTAAAAAATACAAAAAACTAGCCGGGCGAGGTGGTGGGCGCCTGTAGTCCCAGCTACTCAGGAGGCTGAGGCAGGAGAATGGCGTAAACCCGGGAGGCGGAGCTTGTAGTGAGCTGAGGTCCAGCCACTGCACTCCAGCCTGGGCGACAGAGCGAGACTCCATCTCAAAAAAAAAAAAAAAAAAAAAAAAAAAGATAAATTAAAATATGGTATTGGGATTTGCAAATCATTTGATTTTTATGTGAAAACTTATTTAAGATTATTTTATACTAATGAATTAAACCTACAGTTTTTAAGTACACCACCTACTGGAGGGTATGTTCACTCATCCTTCACATGTAGCTTCACATTAGACGTGTTTAATTGATTTATTGTAGGCTAGTTTTGTACATTTAGAGTTCAATGTACATCAACAGTCTCAAAACTGAGTTATCATTACTCAATGAATATGACACAGTTACATGGGCATTGGTATTTATAAGACATCAATTTCAAGAGCTTAGAACTCCCTGTATTTATTGTCTAAACTGATCTTCCTGAAACAGTCCCTTGGCTAAGCAATCACATTAGTTTTAATTTTTCACTCTCATTTTGCAATTTCTCTTCTCCCAGTATACAAAACAATACAATGCTTCTAGCATATCCTGTATTTCTCTATGGTGCCTTACCTTAATAGCACTGAAGAAATTAAAGTGGAACCTGTTGTTCTTGATATTGAGGGGAATGAATTTAATGACTGCATGTAAAATAATTATACTGATCAGTGCTAAGAAACTATTTTCAATAGAATTTCACAAACACCAAAAAGAACTTTCTACATTTTTGATGATAACTTGCCATGTGTTTTTTTGACATTTAACTCAGATGGAATTAAATGTATTGCATATTTTTCTTGTAATAAAAGCCCTTTAGTTCACATCTAATTTCTATAAACATGGCTTCTTCTTTGTAAGTCTTACATTTATCAACAATTAGAGTAGAATTAGTGCTTAAATGTGTCTAATATTCATGAATGGCGTCCTGAAATGTTTTCAAAAACATACCACGTAAGGAAAATATTGAAAGACTTTCACCATCTATTAAGAGATATCATTCTAATAAAATTTTAATTTTTGCTTAATAACTATCATATTTACTTTGTTATAATAAATTACAAATGTTTTATTTGTAATGCAATAAATAATTTTATGCAGAAAAATTAGTTACACAAAAAATTCTGGATCTTCTTACAGAGATACTATCAGCTAAAAAAGCATAAGACATATATATGTTAAACTTCTAAATTTAATTATCTTAAATTTTATTTTATAAATGACATTCTCAAGAGTAAGCAGTAGAGAATTAAGAGTTTAAGGAGAAACATATGGCAAGGCACGGGGGCTCACACCTGTAATCCCAGTACTTTGAGAGGCTGAGGTGGGTAGATCACTTGAAGTCAGGAGTTCAAGACTAGCCAGGACAGCATGGTAAAAGTTTGTCTCTACAAAAAACATAAAAAGAAGCTGAGCGTAGGGGTGCATGCCCATAGTCCTAGCTACTCAGGAGACTGAGGCAAGAGAATCGCTTGGAACCAGGAGGTAGAGGTTCCAGAGAGCTGAGATCACGCCACTGCACTCCAGCCTGGGCAACAGAGCAAGACTCTGTCTCAATAAATAAATAAATAATTAATTAATTAATTTAAGAATAAAATAAATGATAAATGATATATAATTTCAAATTATTTAAAAAAGAATTTGAAAAATTATGTATGTTTGTATATGGACAATGGTGACTATTCAGATCTCCATTGGATATGTATAAAATGAGAATTTGTAATATTTCATTTAAAAGCTTAATAGAAATAAAATTGAAATTCTATTCATTTCAACTGCTTAAATTCAGAATAAAAATGTTAAAGACCATAAAAATGTATAAAGGAGAGCATTGTAATAAAAATTATTTTCAATAATGTGTAAAGAAAAAGGTTTGCAAACAACTCATATAAATAATTGAAGGCAGGGAGTGGGGCCAATATGGCCAACTAGAAGTAGTGATCGAAGTCTCCTATCAAAAAGAACCAAAACAGCATGCTAATTCTGCACCATCAGTCGAGGTATTCAGGTTCTATCATCATACTGACTGTGTGGCTGGTGTGACCCATAGAGAGGAAGGAAGAGCAGTTCAGCCTGGGAAACTGCTTTTTCCACAGCACTGTACAACCCAGAGATCAGAAGGTCCCACTTATGGGCCCACACCACCTGGGCCTAGGGTCACAACCAATAAGCTTCGGAGATTCTCAGCAGTCACTCAGCAAGCATATGCCAAAGCCTGCTGAGTTCCTGCGGGGAGGGGCAGTCATCACCACAGCTGCAACTGCCTGCTGTCTAAGCTGTCTAAGCTTGTTATGGAAGGGACCGCAGCCAACACTGGAACTGATAGCTGCCTAACACACTAAGTTCCCAGGGTAGGGGAAAGGCGGCAGCCATCTCTATAGCTCCAGGCTGCACTTCTCCCCTGCTGGAGCCAGGAAGGACGGATGGCTTGGTCCCAAGAGGTATTCCCCACAGTCCATCATACCGGCTGTGGCAGACTGCAGCCAGAGTGTCTCTTCAGGTCTGACCCTGACCCATCCCTCCTCACCAGACTGGACCTCCCTGCAGGAACTCCAAGAACCAGACAGAACTCTGATCTCCCTGGGCCAGAGCCCCTAGTGGGAGGGGTGGCCATAGTTTCGGCAAGCCGGCAGACTTAGTCTTTACTCCTGCTAGTTCTGAGGAATCTGGGCAGCCCAGATGAGTGGGTTTTCCTCCAGCACAGCACAGCTCCTCCACCAAGGAACAGCCCCTCCACCAAGGGACAGCCAAAGTACTTTGTTAAACAGGTCCTGCGTCCTATGCCACCCAACTGGGTGAAACACTTCAACAGGGGTTGTCAGACACCCTATATAGGAGTGCTCCTACTGGCATCAGGTCAGTGCTCCTCGAGTCAGAGATCCCAGAGGAAGGAGCAGGCACCCATCTTTGTCGTTTTCCAGCCTCCTCAAGTGACATCTCCAGATGCGGTGGTGAACCAGATGAATAGGGCCTGAAGCGAACCCCCAGCAAACCACAGCAGCCCTAAAGAAGAGGAACCTGACTACTGAAGGAAAAACAAACAGACAGAAAGCAACAACAACAGCATGAACGAAAAATGTTCCCACAAAAACCATAGCAGCCTAAAGATCGAAACTAGACAAACTCATGAAGATTAGAAAGAATTAACAAAACAACACTGAAACCCCAAAAAGCCAGAGTGTCTCTTCTTCAAATGATTGCAACACCTCTCCAGCAAGGGTGCAGAACTGGATATAGGATGAGATGGACAAATTGACAGAAGTAGGCTTCAGAAGGTGAGTAATAACGAACTCCACTCAGGTAAAGAAGCATCTTCTGGTGTATATGTGCCACATTTTCTTAATCCAGTCTGTCATTGATGGACATTTGAGTTGATTCCAAGTCTTTGCTATTGTGAATAGTGCTGCAATAAACATATGTGTGCATGTGTCTTTTTAGCAGCATGATTTATAATCCTTTGGGTATATCCCCAGTAATGGGATGGCTGGGTCAAATGGTATTTCTAGTTCTAGATCCTTGAGGAATCGCCACACTGTTTGCCACAATGGTTGAACTAGTTTACAGTCCCACCAATAGTGGAAAAGTGTTCCTATTTCTCCACATCCTCTCCAGCACCTGCTGTTTCCTGACTTTTTAATGAGATCGCTTGGACACAAGAAGGGGAACATCACACACTGGGGCCTATTGTGGTGTGGGAGGAGGGAGGAGGGATAGCATTAGGAGATATACCTAATGTAAATGATGAGTTAATGGGTGCAGCACACCAACATGGCACATGTATACATATGTAACAAACCTGGACGTTGTGCACATGTACCCTAGAACATAAAGTATAATAAAAATAAAGTAAATAATAAAATAAAATAAAGAGGGGGGAAAAAAAGAAGAATCTTCTGACCTAGTGCAAAGAAGTTAGAACCTTGATAAAAGGTTACAGGAGCTGCTAACTGGAATAACCAGTTTAGAGAGGAACATAAATGACCTGATGGAGTTTAAAAACACAGCACAAGAAACTTTGTGAAGCATACACAAGTATCAATAGCCAAATAGACCAAGCAGAAGAAAGGATATCAGAGATTGAAGACTATCTTGCTGAAATAAGACAGGCATACAAGATTAGAGAAAAAAGAATGAAAAGGAACAAACCAAAGCTCCGAGAAATACGGGACTATGTAAAAACACTGAACCTATGATTGATTGGAGTATCTGAAAGAAATGGGGAGAATGGAACCAAGTTGGAAAACACACTTCAGGATATTATCCAGGACAACGTCCCCAACCTAGCAAAACAAGCCAATATTCAAATTCAGGAAATACAGAGAACACCACTAAGATACTCCAAGAGATCAACCCCAAGGCATATAATCATCAGATTCTCCAAAGTCGAAGGAAAAAATGTTAAAGGCAGCCAGAGAGAAGGGCCCAGTCAACTACAAAGGGAAGCCCATTAGACTAACAGTGGATCTCTCAGCAGAAACTCTACAAGCCAGAAGACAGTGGAGCCAATACTCAACATTCTTAAAGAATTTTCAACCCAGAATTTTATATCTGGTCAAACTAAGTTTCATAAGCAAAGGAGAAATAAAATCTTTTTCAGACAAGCAAATGCTGAGAGATTTCCTCACTACCAGTCCTTCCTTGCAAGAGCTTCTGAAGGAAGCAGTAAATATGGAAAGGAACAACCGGTACCAGCCACTGCAAAAACGTACTGAATTGTAAAGACCGCTGACACTATGAAGAAATTGTATCAACTACTGGGCAAGATAACCAGTTAGCATAATGATGACAGGATCGAATTTACACATAACAATATTAACCTTAAATGTAAATGGGCTATATGCCCCAGTTAAAAGACACAGACTGGAAAATTGGATAAAGAGTCAAGACCCATTGGTGTTCTGTATTCAACAGACCCATCTCACATGCAGACACATATGGTCTCAAAATAAAGGAATATTTACCAAGCAAATGGAAAGCAAAAAATAAGCAGGGGTTGCAACTCTAGTCTCTGACAAAACAAACTTTAAACCAACAAAGACCAAAGAAGGGCATTACATAATGGTAAAGGGATCAATTCAACAAGAAGAGCTAACCATCCTAAATATATATGCAATCAATACAGGAGCACCCATATTCATAAAACAAGTTCTTAAAGACCTACAAAGAGACTTAGACTCCCACACAAAATTAGTGGAACACTTTAACACCCCACTGTCAATATCAGATAGATCAACATGATAGAAAATTAACAAGGATATTTAGGACTTGAACTCAGCTCTGGACCAAGTGGACCTAATGGACATCTACAGAACTCTCTACCTCAGATCAATAGAATATACATTCCTCTCAGTGCCACGTGACACTTATTCTAAAATCAACCACATAACTGGAAGTAAAAAACTCCCTAGCAAATGCAAAAGAACTGAAATTAAAACAAAAACAGTCTCTCACACCACAGTTCAATCAAATTAGAACTCAGTATTAAGAAACTCACTCAAAACAATACAACTACATGGAAATTGAAAACCTGCTCCTGAATGACTCCTGGGTAAATAAGGTAGAAATCAAGAAGTTATTTGAAACCGGTAAGAACAAAGAGACAATGTACCAGAATCTCTAGGACACAGCTAAAGGTATGTTAAGAGGGAAATTTACAGCACTAAATGCCCACATCAGAAAGCTAGAAAGATCTCAAATCAACATCCTAACATCACAATTAAAAGAGCCAGAAGGCCGGGAGTGGTGGCTCACACCTGTAGTCTTAGAACTTTGGGAGGCTGAGGCAGGTGGATCACCTGAGGTCAGGAGTTCGAGACCAGCCTGACCAACATGGTGAAATCCTGTCTCTACTAAAAATACATAACAATTAGCTAGGCGTGGTGGCACTTGCCTGTAGTCCCCCGGTACTTGGGAGGCCAAGGCAGGAGAATTGCCTGAACTTGGGAGGCGGAGGTTGTAGTGAACCGAGATCACACCACTGCACTCCAACCTAGGTGACAGAGCAAGACTCCATCTCACGCAGGGATGGGGAAACACCAGAGAAGCAAGAGCAAACAAATCCAAAGCTAAGGAGAAGACAAGAGATTACTAAGATCAGAGCAGAACTGAAAGAGATAGAGACAGACACACAAAAAACCTACAAAAAATCAACAAATCCAGAACCTGTTTTTTTTTCTTGCAAATTAACAAAATACATAGACCACTAGCTAGACTAATAAAGAAGAAAAGAGAAAAACATCAAATAGACACAATACAAAATGATAAAGGGGATATCACCACTGATCCCACAGAAATACAAACTGCCATCAGAGAATACTACAAACACCTGTAAACAAATAAACTAGACAATCTAGAGGAAATGAACAAATTCCTGGACACATACACCTTCCAAAGACTATACCAGGAAGAAGTTGAATCCCTGAGTAGACATATAACAAGTTCTGAAATTGAGGCAGTAATTAGTACTCTGCCAACCAAAAAAAGCCCAGGATCAGATAGATTCACAGCTGAATTCTACCAGAAATACAAATAGGAGCTGCTACTGTACTTTCTGAAACTATTTCAAACCATTGAAAAGGAGACTCCCCCCTAACTCACTTTATGAGGCCAGCATCATCCTGATACCAAAACCTGGCAGAGACACAACAAAAAAAGAAAACTTCAGGCCAATATCACTGATGAACGTTGATGTGAAAATCATCAGTAAAATACTGGCAAAACGAATCCAGCAGCACATCAAAAAGCTTATCCACCACAATCAAGTCAGCTTGATCACTGGGATGTAAGGCTGATTCAACATACACAAATCAATAAATGTAATCCATCACATAAACAGAACCAATCACAAAAACCACATGATTATCTCAGTAGATGCCGAAATGTCATTTGATAAAATTCAACATCCCTTCATGTTCAAAACTCTGAATAAACTAGGTATTGATGGAACATATCTCAAAATAATAAGAACTATGTATAACAAAGTCACAGCCAATATCATACTGAATGGGCCAAAACTGGAAGGATTCCCTTTGAAAACCAGCACAAGACAAGGATGCCCTCTCTCCCCACTCCTATCCAACATAGTATTGGAGGTTCTGACCAGAGCAATCAGGCAAGAGAAAGAAACTAAGTGTATTCAAATAGGAAGAGAGGAAGTAATATTGTCTATGTTTGTAGATGACATGATTCTATATTTAGAAAACCCCATCTCAGCCCCAAAACTCCTTAGGCTGATAAACAACTGCAGCAGTCTCAGGATACAAAATCAATGTGCGGAAATTGCAAGGATTTCTATATACCACCAATAGACCAGCAGAGAGCCAAATCATGAATGAACTCCCATTCACAATTGCTACAAAGAGAATAAAATATCTAGGAATACAGCTAATGAGGGACATGAAGGACCTCTTCAAGGAGAATTACAAAGCACTGCTCAAGGAAATAAGAAAGGACACAAACAAATGGAAAAACATTCCATCCTCATGGATAGGAAGAATCAGTATCACGAAAATGGTCACACTGCCTAAAGTACTTTATAGATTTTATAGATTCAATGGTATTTCTATCAAACTGCCATTGATGTTCTTCACAGAATTAGGAAAAAACTACTTTAACTTTCATTTGGAACCAAAAAAGAGCCCAGATAGCCAAGACCACCCTAAGCAAAAAGAACAAAGCTGGATACATCACACTACCTGACTTCAAACAATACTACAAGGCTACAGTAACCAAAACAGCATGCTACTGGTACCAAAACAAATATATAGACCAATGGAACAGAACA
The DNA here is from genome assembly GCF_002776525.5 of Piliocolobus tephrosceles. Lineage (NCBI taxonomy): Eukaryota > Metazoa > Chordata > Mammalia > Primates > Cercopithecidae > Piliocolobus > Piliocolobus tephrosceles. The sequence goes on from NC_045451.1 coordinate 7,884,268, forward strand.
GAGGCCTCAGAAATAATACCGTACATCTACAACCATCTGATTTTCAACAAACCTGACAAAAACAATCAATGGGGAAAGGATGCCCTATTTAATAAATGGTGCTGGGAAAACTGGCTAGCCATATGCACAGAACTGAAACTGGACCCCTTCCTTACACCTTATACAAAAATTAACTCGAGATGGATTAAAGACTTACTTGTAAAGTCCAAAAACATAAAAACCCTAGAAGAAAACCTAGGCAATACCATTCAGATATATAGGCATGGGCAAATGTTTCACGACAAAAATGCCAAAGCAATTGCAACAAAAGCTAAAATTGACAAATGGGATCTAATTAAACTAAAGAACTTCTGTGCATTACTACATAAATAAGTAATCTTATTATGTAAATATACCACTGATTATTATTTTGTACTGCCAATAAATGAAGTTTATTGTATTTATTATGTCTCCGAAGTATTGTTTTGGCCCCTGTAAATATGTTCAATAAATTATAAAAGCTAAATAGGTTATTCAATACTGAAATTTTCCCCAAATGGTTCCTTTATTTATACCTTTTGAATATTTATGGTCATGGAAAATTATATTTCAGAGATAAAGGGAAGAGTGAAAGGACTTCTGATTGCGATGAGTGAATAAGCAGGTGAATCTTCACTCCCCCCAAAACAAGTGTTCAGCTTGGTAAAATCGTGACAGCAACCATGGCAGCACTTTTGAAATCAACAATGGCAAGCAACATCCTGAGGTGTTTATTCATGAAAAAGGAGAACGGGTGGTCTTGGCTGAGGCTTGCCACCCTCTCTCACCTCACCTAATGGCCACCATATCTTGATCCCGTAGTAGTTTCACCACAAGTTGGCTGTAAAAATCATCAGATTGCTGATATGAAAGTGAGAAGACTTGATTTGGTACAGATAATGAAAATGCACAGTTTTGCCTAAAGATACAGTCTTGACAAGGGCAAGTGTTGAATTAATAAATACATACATAAAATACTTACATAATACAAACTCTTCCCAATGTTGAGGTATGATGTTTAATTAAGTTACAGAATGTTTTTGTTAACATTATCTTCTTTGTTTATTCTTATTCCTACAATGTAGTCTGCAGTATTCCAGCCCAGAAAGAAAAATGATGATCTGCTTAAGTGAGAAGAGTAATGCTTAGGACAGGGATAGTATATCCTGTCAATTTTGAGAAGAGTTCTCAGAATCCACCTGAAATAAGGTCCTCTGTTTCCAGAATGACATAGAAATGAGGGAGTGCAAATGTGATCTTGTGTATTAAAGTACATTAAAAAACCTGATGGATGGTAGATCTTCAGTGAATTTTGCTTTGTTTTTCTCTCTTTTCCCAGTTTGACATATGGGCAATATTATAATCCCTTTAAAACAAGTGACTGTAATGTCTGGAAACTTTTTTTTGGCAAATTATGAACTTGGTTTTCTGATGTTATTCAAACCACCGTATACTTAAAATCTACTACTGATACAGAGAAATATCCTCAATTAAAACAAAGAAGTTAAGCAGGGCCCAGCCATTGCAGAACCTGGTTTTTAGACTTTCAATCTCCCCTGGCCTTTTTTTTTTTTTTAAACATTTTTAATACCTTTTCTGAATTCCAGTAATCCCAGACAAACCCATATCCACATATAAGTATATAATTTTTTATAAAGCCAAATATATTACATAGAATCCATATTCTATAGCTTCAGCTATTTTTATTTTTTTGTGCCAATGTCACCTCTAGTGTTGTCCAGTGATGAATGTTCTAATTTGTAATGAAATAGAGAAAACCTTAATAAATAATCTGTACAAGATTAGGTATTTTTCCTTATTTGTATATTTCTATTTAAGGTTGATATACAAAAAGCTTCAAAGTAGGCAATTTAAGGCATAGTGCTAATGAAGCATGAAAAAATACACAATTGATACTTTCGCCTAAATGTTACTATCTAACTTGAGAATATTTGACCCAAGTAACACAAGCCATAGACCATATAATTTAACTGAGCTTTTTCATGGCATTCTGCTGTTCAGACTTTTTTCCCTAACAGATAGTATGTTATAATTAAGTAAGGAAGCATACTGCAGAGAGGCAGATATCAAAAAAGTACTGAAGCCAAATTTGCATAGGACAGCATTATTTTAGTTTTGATAAAGTTAGCTTTTAATATTTAACTGAAAGTTATGTCAAATTATTTTAACAGTCTCAATTTATGGAAGCCTTCTGTCCTTATAGAATCAGGAGAAAGCTTTTGATGATATAATATTTTGTATTTTAGAAGTGTGAAAAAACCAGTCATTATGGATGGTTGGGAGGAATAAAACAGTTAGAAAAATACTATGTTCAGAATTCTTAGGCTTTGCGTAAGACTATCTGAAAAGGTAAAATTGCCTCTGGCTGCATTCCCTACGAAGACTGTGGAGTACATGAAAAGTGCTTTATAGTCATGAATTAATTGGCAGTAACTTCTCTAAATAATTCTTTTTGATATTATTCTCATTCTGTAAATAAAACAGTGTCCCTGAGAGAGAAAAAATTCTATCTTGGCCCAATAGTAGATCAGTAGGAGGATCTTAATAGGATGCTTAGAGAGGTTAAGTGGGCGGAACCTTTCTTTTTTTTTTTTTTCTTTTCTTTTTTTTTATTATACTTTAAGTTCTAGGGTACATGTGCATAACGTGCAGGTTTGTTACATATGTATACATGTGCCATGTTGGTGTGCTGCACCCATCAACTCGTCAGCACCCATCAATTCATCATTTATATCAGGTATAACTCCCCAATGCAATCCCTCCCCCCTCCCCCCTCCCCATGATAGGCCCCAGTGTGTGATGTTCCCCTTCCCGAGTCCAAGTGAGCTCATTGTTCAGTTCCCACCTATGAGTGAGAACATGCGGTGTTTGGTTTTCTCTTCTTGTGATAGTTTGCTAAGAATGATGGTTTCCAGCTGCATCCATGTCCCTACAAAGGACGCAAACTCATCCTTTTTTATGGCTGCATAGTATTCCATGGTGTATATGTGCCACATTTTCTTAATCCAGTCTGTCACTGATGGACATTTGGGTTGATTCCAAGTCTTTGCTATTGTGAATAGTGCCGCAATAAACATACGTGTGCATGTGTCTTTGTAGTAGCATAATTTATAATCCTTTGGGTATATACCCAGTAGTGGGATGGCTGGGTCATATGGTACATCTAGTTCTAGATCCTTGAGGAATTGCCATACTGTTTTCCATAATGGTTGAACTAGTTTACAATCCCACCAACAGTGTAAAAGTGTTCCTATTTCTCCACATCCTCTCCACACCTGTTGTTTCCTGATTTTTTAATGATTGCCATTCTAACTGGTGTGAGATGGTATCTCATTGTGGTTTTGATTTGCATTTCTCTAATGGCGAGTGATGATGAGCATTTTTTCATGTGTCTGTTGGCTGTATGAATGTCTTCTTTCGAGAAATGTCTGTTCATATCCTTTCCCCACTTTTTGATGGGGTTGTTTGTTTTTTCTTGTATATTTGTTTGAGTTCTTTGTAGATTCTGGGCGGAACCTTTCAAACCAGAAATGAAGACCATGACATTTGTAAACGTCATACTTTGTGGCTGAGATTAATTTACAATTGAATGGTTTTAAAAGTCATTTCTAGAATATAAAGTTATAGCATCTTTATCTACCTGTTTGTTTGATAGCAAAGCTACCAGTGATTGTGCCATAGTTGTATTCACACCAAATAATTTGTTAGGCTTTTGCTCAATATTTTTTTTGTTTTTAAATTTTCAAGTTGTTTTGGGTTCAGTACAGACTAAAAATGATTTTATTCATTCTGTACTTTTTTTTATATTTTAATATTTTCTACTTTTTTCCTATAATAGTTCCAACATAATAGGATTTTATAGTTAATGAACGTGAATTGCTGACCAGTTTACAAGTACTCTCTGTGTAGGTTCAGATGAAAAGTTTGATGTTGAATATAAATGGATCAAATATATGGAATAAATCTTACTACATTTAGTTAAATGAAATATAAACAAGAGATTGTTCTCAGAAAGAACTATTTTCTAATTAATATCCTGTAATGTTACTTGAGCCATCTGTAAAATGGATATAATTGTACTGTAACCTGACATCTGTTTCAAAGAAAAAAAATTGAAAGCACATAGAAAGAGCTGGGAAAAAATCCTGGCTTGAATAATGTATAATCCAAAGTGTTATTCATTAACATTACTTGAGGGTTAGTAGGTTTGTCAGCCACTTTATTACAAGTAATAAAGCGATTCCCGTTTTAACTTATTAGAAAGATATATTTGCATTTTGGCATTTTGGTGAAAAAATAATATACTCTAGTCCTGTACATTTTATTTATATTGTCATTAACAACTCAATGAAATAGAGCCTTTTAGCATCATGTATTGAAATTCATACGTATTTGTATGTTTTATGTTCATACATTTAAGCAAATATTAATGTTCACTAAATTGAAACTGAGAGATGCATCATTTGAAATCCATGAATATGCATGAACTTTCCTGATTTTTTCTTTGGGTTTTAATATAATATTTGAGAAAACAATCAAATTTCATTCTTCTAAATATTTATACTTGAATTATAGTGTAAAGTGGAAAGTTGCTTATATTGCTTATACTGAGATGTGTGAGCTTATAAAAAATAAAAGGTAAACTTGATCTAAGGGTATCATATTAGGACTACTTATATGGATTTTAATAGTTTCTTTCAGGGTCTTCTTGCTCTAAATTAAGAATGGCAAACATTTTGGTCCAGTTCTGTGATATTGCTGTTGATCAAGGGCAATGAAATGAATTCAAGCAGGAACTTCTGCTTTTATGACTTTATTAGATGATTAAGGAATTGGTTAGCCTTCCTAAAGAATGAGTTTATGCTTTCTTACTATGGGGTATATATTAGAAAAAAGCAGAAATAGCTGTTTTTCACCCAAGATGATCTTAATAATAATGTAGAAACAAGAAGTTAGGCCATATTTAATATATAATTCCCACCAGAAGCCAGAAACAGAATAGAGACATATTATTAGTCAGACTCTATAAATGTAATGCCGGGGAGGGGCATAGTTCACCATTACATGAATTCAAATGTAGTGAAAGTTGATTTGTGCCTTTCTCCACCTCCTCCTAAATATGTCAGTATGTGCAATAAAACTCCCTTGGCATAATTAACTGTAATGTGATGTCCTTCAAGAAAATAATTTAGAAGTGGATGAAATTTCTTTTTTTTAATTTAATTAATTTATTTATTTATTGAGGCAGGGTATCGCTCTGTTGCCAGGCTGGATGGAGTACAGTGGTGCAATCTTGGTTCACTGGAACCTCCACCTCCTAGGTTCAAGTGATTCTCCTGCCTCATCCTCCAGAGTAGCTGGGACTACAGGTGCATGCCACCATGCCCAGCTAATTTTTGTATTTTTAGTAGAGATAGGATTTCACCATGTTGGCCAGAATGGTCTCGCTCTCTTGACCTTGTGATCACCCATCTTGGCCTCCCAAAATGCTTGGATTATAGTCATGAGCCACTGCTCCTGGCCGGAAATAGTTTTAAAATTCTCTATGGAAGTTCTCAAAGTTAGTTACATGTCTAAATTTAATGAATGTGCTTTAGTGCTTTCTGCAAATTGTAGCCAAGATTTTTAAAATTATTATTCCTGGTAAATTTATACATCTGGAGAAGAACATGTAATTAATGAACATAATAGCCTTATGAAATTAAAAGAAAATAATTTTCTGAAACTTTATGGTTACAGAGCAAATCAGGTAAATAATTTCTTGTTAGTTCTGAGTTTGACAGCTTAAATAGTGTGTCATCATAGAAGCAGGAGGAACTTTCACAGTCATCTAGGCATACTCTGTAGTATTTTTTGGTGAAAGATCTGAAGCTCAACATGTACAGGCATCAAGTTGAGGCCATGCGGGTGGGGAAGCACAGCCGGCACTAGGTCCTCTCGCCAGATGCTCACTTCTCCACAGTTCACACCAGCTCGCATACTTAACATTAGGAAATTGGGTTTCAAATTTAAACCATGCTTTATTTTATTATTTCCAATAATATAGTGCAAAAGGCCAGGCATCTTCTCCATTTGATGTGACTATGTGAGAAAACTGAAAATTAATATTGTATTTATCTTCTCTCTTTAGCCTGCAATAAAGTGAATATTGCACATGCCTTGAACCAAATTTGTTTTGGGATAGAAAATGGAATCAAATTTGGGGGTCATCCTTAATAGCTTTCATAATATAGTTTGACATTTTAATATGGCAGGTAGGAAATTAAACACAAAGTCCCTTCTATGATGGCATTCTGATAATTTAAATAACAGACATCACCTAAATTATTATCTTGAAGGCTGTGGCATTTCAAATCCATTGTCATTTTAAATTCTCCAAGGAATTTGGAAAGGTGGGTATTTATTTATTTGTAAATATTACAGTGAAAGGTTGTATAGCATTTCATTTAGCTCTGTGTTAGCTATGAATTTAAAAAATCACAGAAATGTGAAGAGCCTCTTTGAAAGTTTTCTGGAGTTAACACCAAATGACCTATTAAATGATATTTCATTGATTAATTCAGGTTAGACTAATCTTTCCGTAAAATGCCTCATCTACTTTTTTATATTGCTAGTTCAAATGTATTCTGCAGTATACAAAACATGTGTAAGAAGATAAATCACTTTAGAATTAATTCAGTTTGTCCCCCGAGATATATAAAGTTAAATAAGTGAAGAACATATATACAGGCAGTCCTTGACTACGGTTTGATCTACAAGTTTTTAACTTTATGATTGTGTGAAAGCGATATGCATTCAGTGAAAACAGTACTTTGATATCTGAATTTTGACTCTTAATCTTTTTCTGGGCCAGCGATATGCAATACTTTCTTGTGGTTGCTGGGCAGTGGCAGGGAGCTGCAGCCCTCACTCAGCCATGAGATCACATCACGACGGGAGGCAAGCGGGCTCTTCAGTGGCCTATGTTGCCAGATGATTTTGCTCAAATGTAGGTGAAGGGAAGTGTTCTGAGCACACTTGAGGGAGGCAAAGCGAAGTTATTGATGTCGGGTAGGTTGGGTGGATGAAATGCATTTTCCACTCATGATATTTCCAACTCACAAATTGAGGAGCACCTATACTTAGAAAGCAAAAGCATTTGCCTTCATTTTTAAGCCTGAAATCCTTCAATTTTCTTAGTTATTTTCTATGCACACTCATTGAATCTACTTTGCTTCAAGCAAATGCATTTTCTTGGGACCATTAGGTGTCATCATGTCTGTTTTTAAGGCTTTTAGTATACCAGTGACTTGCACACATTTCTATTCTTGAAGACTTTACCAGGAGTTCAGATGACAAGACAGCTCTAAGGGAGGGAGGATCTGGAATATAATGAGAAAGTACAAGCTAGATCCTGGAAAAAAAAAGGGAAATACTGATAGTATAAAGAAAGTTTTGGTATTTTATATCTGTTCCTTGAGTAAAATATCAATGCCTTATTCCATGTTGTGGTATAATATGAAAGAAGTGTTTAGGTAAACAAGTTAAATTATTTTAATCTCTTGGTTAAAAGAAAAAACACAAGCTAACCACATGAATTTCGCTTGGAAAGAAATCTTTTTACAGTGTCACTGGTATTTATATTTTTAGCATTTGTTAAATACTTCCTATTAGAAGAGGTGTGTATGTTGAGATTCATATAAAATTGAGAGAAAAAAGTTGTCACCTTTTATTTCAATGGAGTTTATAATTCCTTGGACGAATAATATTTGATGGATAAATGTACTGTGTACCCAAAATATAGTCATATATTTTAATAGAAAAATATATAATATAGGTCTTGGCAAAATGAGTTTTGTTTCAACAAGACAAAATACATGGAAAGTCACATTACATTTTTTACAGATCTACCATGTTACCACAATATAGGGTGACAATGCATGAGATATTGGGACAAGACCTTTCAGATGTTTCTCCCTCACTTCTGCCAGAATGCTAGGTGTCCGCTAGTCCTTAAGGAGGCCCTGCTAGTGCACTGTGGGGAGAGGATGGGAGTAGAAGGGACAGGCTTTCTAGACAGGGAGGAGTACTCCATTCCTGGTTCTCCCACCTATTGAGAACTTGGAAAATTACATAACTTCTTACATAGAATTTAACTATCTTCGCTTGTAAAATATTACAAAATAATATTAATCTCACTGTGTTATAAAAGTAAAAGTGGTATTAGTAAGGATTTGGGCAGAATAAAAGGTATAAAAGGTGGTCCATTCATATTGGATAATTACATCAGAGTTTAATAAGGGGACTACACAGGCAGAGTGTAAGGAAAGCACAGGGATAGTGCAGTATCCCAGCACAAGAATGGTGGGGCTGTACCGCCCAGACGAAGCCACCTGCAGGTGTTCTGACTTGGTTAAGGGAAACAGCTAATCTGATACAAACAGGAAAGGAGCCAGGGAAATACATTCTCTGACCTTTATTTCCTCTCTTTTGTCTTCTGTTAAGGTTATCCATTGATGGATCCCCTAAGGCAGGGGTTCCAGGAAACTCTGATATAGTCCTAGAGATTATTCTTCAAGGACACATTATAGTCTCTAGAAGGTCAAAGCAGACCTAATGGTCAAAAAACATGTTCATCTCCCTGGTGCCAGAGATATCCTTCTAACATGCAATTGAACCATCCCAGCACCCTGCTTCCAATTCTTCTATATTTTATCCTGGTAGCTCACAGGAAAAAATCATAATGCTTAATTTAGAACAAGACCATTTATTGTCTAGCCACTGCCTCCTTTAAATTCCCTCTCCTCCAGCTATGGGGAACTAACTCTCCTTGATTCCTCAAGGTGCCATGTCATGTCATGAGTTTTCATCTACCATGCTTTGTCTATTCTCTTCCTAGAATGCGTTTTTCCTGTTTCCTATTTAAATGATTCCTGCTTATCTTTCAAAACTCAATTCGCCAAGAAGAAATTCTCATATTAAAAGTTGGATTTATATGCTCTTTTGTCAGTGCATCTATAATACACCCTGTTTGCATCTATCACAATGTTAATTATATCACATTGCAGTCATAGGTGACAGGTCCTTTCTTACTAGACCTGAATTTCTCCAAGAAGAAGACAGTGTTTTATTTTACTCTGTATCCTTAGTAACTTGAATATATATATATATATTGTACTTAATGGTAATTGTATGAATAAACGAATGTGTAAAAGGCCTAGTTTGGTGCCTTCAATAGTAGGTACATCACATGGGCTCATGTGATATCAGCTGGCATCCAGTGGGGGCAATAAAAAGAAACAGGCCTCAAGAACTCAAGAATCCTTTCAAACTGAGATACCCGCTAAAAGTCAGACTACCAGTCGATTGAAATTTGCTTTCCATCCTCTCTTCCCAGTCTACCTCAGACTTGCAAAAAATTCCCATGTAATTGAAAACTATTTCAGAACATCTGTCTCAAGATGTGAAGATGCCATGAAACTCCTAAGTTTATAAGCCTCTGCAGACAGATAGTAATAATGGCTTTTGGAGAAATCTGAGAAAATCATCTATTAGAGCTCTGTGGTATTTCATTAATCTACACTATCAAGAGAATTACATTGCTCAACCTTCATAATAAAGGAATTATAGAAATTTCAAGTAGTAGTAAACTCATAACCCCAAATCTCCTCAATATAGTAATTATGAATTTCTCCAAACTAATTAAACACTAAATATTCCAACCCAAACATACTTGTGTGTGTTTGAAATTTTTGCACCAGATATATTTAGTGGAATGGATATAAATGCATGTGTGTGAGTGTGTATATATACACACAAATACATATAGCCATTTTTTTTAAATTGGTAATGGAGCTCAAATAAAATGCAATTGTATTTCCAAGCCAAAATGAGTATAGAAACATGAGAATTAGCTAATGGACTGGTATAATTTGTCATTTAAACCCAAACTGTTCACTATTATCAATAGGAAAAATTTTTTTTATGTTTAGTTTTATTTCACAAAATTTTTACATCTCTAATTAGCATAGTTCTCCAGATTGCATGACATTTGAAGGACTTGCATATAAAAAGATGACTTAGAGAAACTCCAAAAGGTGATAGAAACTACACAAATTTTGGTATGTGGAAGAAATTGTGCATAGTGCCAGGCTAAATAATGTCCCCCACAATGATGTCTGTGTCCTAATTCCTAAATCTTGTGAATATCACTTTACATGGAAAAAGAGAATTTGCAGATGAAATTTAGGATCTTGAGATAAAGAAATTATAGTGGATTATCTACATCAACTCAATGTAGTCACAGCGATCCTTATAAGAGGGAGGAAGGAGAATCAGACTCAGAGAGAGAAGATGCAAGAATGGACCAGAGGCCAGAGAAGGGAGAAGATGCTACTCAGCTGGCTTTGAAGATGTCAGAGGAGCCCTGAGCCACCTCTAGAAGGTGGAAAGGGCATGAAGACAAATTCTCCCATAAAGGCTCCAGAAAGAACCAGCCCAGATGACCCTTTCATTTTAGTTCAGTGAAACTCATTTTGAACTTCCACTCTCCAGACTGTAAGAGAATAAATTCATGTTGTTTTAAGCTACTAAATTTGTGGTAATTTGTTATAGCAGCAATAGAAAACTCATAAAATTTCCAAAGCTTGGTTACAGAATTAGAATACATTGTATATCCCTTATAACATTTATTATACTTTGTTTTCAGTCTCTTTCCTCTAATTAGATTATAATAGTCTTGAGGCCAAGAATTATCTTATTTGTCTTTGTATCCAATGCTCTTGTTACTTAGGGGAGCTCAAGATATCTTGTTGAACTAATGCCTGGATTCACTGAATGAACTGAATCAGTGCATTGCTGCCACATGTTTTGAATTTCTTAGAGCAGAGGTCCCCAGCCCCAGGTCACTGACAGGTACCAGTCCATTGCCTGTTAAGAACTGGGCCACACAGCAAGAGGTGAGTGGCAGGCAAGCCAGCAAAGCTTCATCTGTACCTACAGCTGCTCCTGATCCCTCACATTACTGCCTGAGCTCTACCTTCTGTCAGATCAGCAGGTGACATTAGATTCTCGTAGGACCACTGATGTGGTTTGGCTCATCAAACCATATCTCACCAAAGATCTTACCTGGAATTGTAATCCACAGGTGTTGGGGCAGTGGCCTGCTGGGAAGTGATTAGGTAATTGAATCATTTGGGTGGACTTCCTCCTTACTAGTCTCCTAACAGGGAGTGAGTTCTCATGAGATCTGGTTGTTTGAAAGTGTGTGGCACTTCCCCCTTCGCTCTCTCTCCTGCCGCCATGTGAAGAAGGTCCTTGCTTTCCCTTCGCCTTCTACCATGATCGTAAGTTTCCTGAGGCCTCCCAGTCATGCTTCCTGTTAATCCTGCGGAACTGTGAGTCAAACCTCTTTTCTTCATAAATTACCCAGTCTCAGGTCGTTCTCTATAGCAGTGTGAGAATGGACTAATTCAAGCGCCAACCCTGTTGTGGACTGTGCATGCGAGGGATCTAGGTTGCTTACACCTTATAAGAAACCAATGCCTGACGATCTGTCACTGTTTCCCATCACCTCCAGATGGGACCGTCTAGTTCCTGGAAAACAAGCTCAGGGCTTCCACTGATTCTACAGTATGGTGAATTGTATAATTGTTTCATTATTTATTACAGTGTAATAATAATAGAAATGAAGTGCACAATGAAAAGAATCCTCCTTCCACCCCTTGCCCCCCATTTGTGGAAAACTGTCTTCCACGAATTCTCTGGTGCCAAAAAGGTTGGAGACCACTGTCTTAGAAACATGAAAGCAATGTCTATGTGATAGGGCTTCCAATTACTTGTGTCCCAACTTGATGTTTACCGGAGGACTAAGGAAAAACATATTCAGTAAAAATAAATACATGTTAAGCAGGAATATGAGCAGAGTCATAGTTTTGTTCTTCTGTGTTTTATGCCTTTTTTAAAGAGCAAATATTTAGAATTTGGCCAAATGAAAATTTATCTGAGAACTAAATTTGATTATTGTCTATAATTACTGTAATTTTGAAATCATGTATTTGAAAACGATGTGATGTCAGACAGCTCACCTTCTTATTCCATGTAACAATCTCTCCAACATCATGCTTGGTAGTAGTGTGATTTAATCAACAAGATATTTGGAAATGCAGATAAGGTTGCCTCAGACCAAGTCCTTCAATACCGGATCTTGGTCCTTGCTTTCCAGTTGTATAGGGTTATGAGGAATGATATGATCTGTAATATCTTCTCCGTTTCGCAAATCCTAGATTTTATGTAAGCAATGACAGAATCATTCCTAAGTGGGAAAGGTTGAAAAAGTAATTTGGCAAATGACACAGTTACTCTAGGTTGTGTTTATTGTAGTATAATATTTCAGTGATATTTTTAAATGGAAGATGGAATAGCTGAGGTACATTTTTCAATTATATTAATTAAAACAATATTGATGATGAGTTTTTTTTGTAAATATGTAATGTTTCTATTGCACTCTTTCAGTATACAAAATGTTATCAGGTATTGTTTTTATTGTTGCTGGTTTAAAAAGTAAAAACTTTCCATACTCAAGGTGCAAAACAGTCACCTCAGAAGGTGACATTTCACTAATGGCTCTTCTAAGAAATTGACAAAGATGGATGTAGGGCCTTTATTGATGGCCCCTGAGAAACACGGTACTTTCAAAATGACATTATAGCTACACAAAAAAAGCTGTGTTTGCTTTTGTTTACAGGAAAGAATGTTACATACCTTAATTACATAATGCATAGTTTATCTTAGTTTATAAATTCTCACTTGTCTTCTATTTAAACATAGAGAGTTAATTATGCTATTTACTAAGATCTAATAACTTCAACATTATGACTTAATAGTATGCAACACCTTACCTGAGAGAATCTCAATAAAACTCACTCATGCTTTACTAATGAAATCTTGCCACTCCCTTGTGGATGAGGTTCAGTTGCAAGGCTTTGTGTTTAAAAAATGGGTAGAGAGATATGAGTAAAATATGTATGGAAGTGTCAAGTCAAGAAATCCCAAATTTCAAATACAATTCAATCTCTATTGCTAATATATTGACACTTACTTAATGTGAAATATTTTTCTTGTAGGAAACAAATACAATCTCAGGGCTTTTCTATTCCCATAAAGAGGACTGATCATTAAATAACTGAAATTGTGTTGTGCTTCCTTGAGGGTAGATTCGGTTTGCCATCTTCAGATGCGGCATCTCACTTTATTTCTCCAGTGCTCATTTTGAAACCAAGGGTGGCTTCAGGGCTCTTGAGTCTCTCAGAGCTTCATTCTGGACCAAGTTCTCTGGGAAATAAGTAAAATCAATACTTCTCTGCTTAATCTTCCCCTACATAGGAGATATAAGCCTAGTAACTGATTTCAAAGGTTCTCCTCAACTATAAGTTTCAATCAGATTCAGAAACTCATGGTTTTGAACCCCTCTGTGAAGTACTTAACAGACTAAATAAGACCCTTTATAAAGCAGGGGTAATAGATGATAGTCATCTAGCAAAGTTGGGGTTAATCATCCTAGTGGTTCATAAAATAGGAAGTTTTCATCAAAAGAAGCCATAGTCATTTTAAGACAAAAATGAAGTGATCTGTGTATTCTTCAAATCAAAATTATTATGGCTTATGTATCATACCTAAACATATGTATATCAAGTGATATTGACTTGATTTTCATTCTGAATAAAAGCTTGCATGGGAATATGCCCCTGTTTTATTCTACTCTTAATGGAGGGTCTCCCCCTGCTTTACCTTTGAGCTTGTATCTATTTATGTATGATACTAAAATTTTTTAAAATACATAATTAAAAGACATACATAAAATAGATTATTAATAATTTTTCTACACCAAATAGAAGGCAACACAAATTACATAAGAGAAGCAATTATTTCAAAATATTTGATACATAACTTTTCTTTCTCACTCATTAAAATCATATTAGAAAGTTTCTATGCACAGCTAGTTGGATTCAAGTACCTTCTCTTTTGCATTGGCACTGCTTTGTGGTGGGTAGAAATCAACTCTTATATGCTTGCTACTTGACTTTCTCTCTAGAAAACTGTTTCTTATATTAGGTTTTGATACCATTTGACTGAGAACCCCATGAACCTTTAGACTTAACAGTGCAAGTTGTATTAAATAGGATATAAATCCTGATGGCTGGTAGATAGAAGATTTGGTATTCTTCAGCAAAAAAGAATTAAGTCTAACAATTCCATCATTATTTCAGAAGGAATTCTTTTCAAGTGAAATAATGAAAAAGAAGTCATTCTATTCTTGCATGACTTAGAAATGGCTTTTAAGACTGTTTATCTAGTCTGTCTATGTCTTGCTTCATTTTTTTCCTAAAGAGACTGAAGCGATTTATGGAAACAGACATCTGTAACTTGATAAACCTCTGTATTGTTAACCTTGATCTTGAAGAAATTAAAGCCTGAACCAGTAGTTTGCAAAGGGAACTTCGTCCTTTTTGTATGTGGTGGTTAGATTGATTGTACACAGTTTACTTTTTATAAAGCTTATTTTATTTTTTCCTTGAATCTGTGAAAGAGGCAAAGCTAAAATAGTGAAGGCAGACAGTTAATCATTACTGCTGCCAACAAGCTTTTACATTTCAGTCTTATCAAATGGAATACACATGAAAACCAAACCAAACCAAAACGCAATATTCTCCTCTCTGTGGAGTATCAATGCATTAATCACATCTGGATGAGAAACACTGGTTGGATCAATAAGGCGTTTCCCACATTTCTATCCTGGCCACAAAGCCTCCAGTTTCCACTTTAGCTATTAATTGATTCCAATTATCTGAAATTGTACTGTATTGTAAAGAAGTCACCCCATTAATCCCATCTTTCCTTTTTAACTCTCAACTGCTCTTGGTGACTTCTATTCATCAAGACAAATTTATGATTATGTTCATATTTTCCTTCTCTTTTATCTCACCTTCAAAATAGCATCTATCCCTTTCATGATTATTTAAAGTATTTACAATCGAGTCTTTAGCATATGAGAAAATTGTTTTTCAACCTTTCAGTAGGAATTATATTCAAGACATTACTTGATTTTTTTCTTGTTATATTTTTAGATGCCTGATTTGCACTATTTGTCCCACTCTTTTGCCTATGTCCCTGGTAGAATAAGTCTCTATAGCCAAGCATTTAGATGAAATGAATTGGATTCTTCACCCACAACCTTCAGCTTCATCTTCACGAATTCCCTTGAGGACTCTCAGCACACCTGACCTTTGGCATGGACCTTTGAATTGAAAGATATAAAATGCCAAAGCTCTGTTTTAGACATGTGAACTGGGAGTGTTCATAGTTAGGCCACAGCAACCAATATCTTCTTCATTTCCTGGTTGTGTTCATGGTCATTTCCACTTGTCTATGGGATTGAAGGTTACTCTGGGGCCTTTGCTCATCCTTGCATTTCACCAGTGCCCAGCACATTCCTTTAATAATAGATGCGATATTGATTTTTAAAAAATTGAAAGAGCTATGTGTGTGTTGGGGGAGGGGGGCATCTTTTTCCATCTTCAACACTTACAGATAACATGATGAAATTATACCTTACTGGCCATTTTGAGTTGTACATTGTGAAGTGTGAGCTGGAAATCTGTGTATGTTAATATTTCATTCTGCAGTTCTAAGTTACATGGTGAATTTAGAAGGAAATCACATCACTGCATACCCACCTATAATGGTATTTAGTAAGAATATACAGTACTAAAAATTCACTCTAGGAAACAGAAGAAGGGGTGATAAATAGTTGTATGTGTGCATTATTATGTGTTATTTGTGACCTGGAGAGAATTGTTTCTCATAGTTTCATTTTCCTGCCTACATCTAAACTTCTTTAGACCTTCGTGCATCTAGGGTTAGAGACTAGACACTGTAAGGTTGCTGATGGTGAATGACCTTACTTCTGTCAGTGTTGGATGTCCCTTTAGCTCTGTGGCAGATCAGTTGTCTATCATTTTACACATATTGTTTGGATTCCTTTGTCCTTTAGATTTTACAATGACGTATCTGAAATCTATAGTTTGCCACACCTCGTTGATTTTACTTGGGTGCCTTCTGGGTTTTCTCCTTGAACATACTTTAAGATTTCTTAACTCCTCCAGTCATCTCTCAACCCGAAATAAATCCTTATCAATATGTGTATTTTTGGCAGGGGCAAAATTACTTAAAGCAAATGCTCTTTTTTCAGTAAAATATTTGACTTATATTTTTGATAAGTATAATTTCTTTTTAAATTTATGAAATGTACCTTTAGGAGGTCACACAATTTTAACTGCAAAATCTTTCATTTCTCTTCAACTTAATGAAATACTGGCTGAAAAACATTGGCAAAAATCTCCAATTTATTTTGAATCCACAGGATAATATCAAAAAATAACTACTTGCCAATTCCACTAAATTAATATATTTAAGTATGTTATGATGGTATCTTGGAATTTTTACTAATTAGTACAAGGCTTGGCATAGTAAATGGTATTAATGTGAGCACCATAGACTACTTATATTTTACTATATTTCTTCCTCTAATAAGGTAATATCTTTTGACTCTGAAAAGACAGAATAAGTTTAGACTATTCCTCTTTGGGCCTGTTTTATATCAAATAAACAAATTAATAAATGCTTAAAATTATAAGACTTCAAAGAAAGGTGTTTTTATTTTGCAAGGAAATGTAGTTATTTGCATAGCAAACCAACATCACTAGGGAGACTTTTACACACAGTTGCATGGAGTGATTATTATTGTTTTGAATAAGTATTTCTAGAAACATTTTAATAATTTAGAATTTTCTAAATTATTATTTAGAAACATGTTCTTATGACAACGGAACAAGTCAGTGTACTTATTATTTTAGTGAATACAAAATTATTCTCCATTAATATTCATTCTTTATATGCTTACAAAATATGGTGGAGAGGATATGAGGTAGAACAACATGGCTGAATAGAAGCTTCCACCAGTCATCCTCCCTGCAGGAACACCAAATTCAACCACTATCCACAGAAGAAAGCACTGTCATAAAAACCAAAAATCACGTAAGCACTCACAGTATCTGCTTCCAACTTTCTATCACTGAAAGAGGCACTGAAGAGGGTAGGAAAGACACTTGAATTGCCAGTGCCACCCCTCCCCATGCCCTAGTGGCAGCAGCTTAGGGCAGAGAAAGAATCTGTGCATTTAGCAGGGGGACAGACTTTGCACTGGAATTCAGTGCTGCCCTGTCACAGTGCAACACCAGGCAGAGCTCAGCCAGTGCCCATGGAGAGAGCAGCCCAAGGCAGAGGAGAATCATGCATCTCAGAGATTACAACCTGAGTTCCAGCAAACCTCACAACTGTAGGCCACAGTGCTCTGGATCCTAAATAAACTTGAAAGGCAGTCTAGGCCACAGAGACTGCAATTGCTGGGCAATCTAGGACATAGAGACTGCAATTGCTGGGCAAGTCCTGGTGCTGTGCTTGGCTAACACCCAGTGGACTTGGGAGGCACACAACACAGTGAGACACCAGCTTGCATTGCCAAGGGAGTGCTGTGTCACTCCTTCCCCAGCCCCAGACAGCACCACTTGACTCCTTCCCCAACCCCAGGCAGTACAGCTTGACTACTTCCCCAGCCCCAGGCAGCACCGCTTGACTCCTTCCCCAGCCCCAG